>NC_056732.1:1092305405-1092467905 GCF_019279795.1 Protopterus annectens
CTGAATATGTTTGAAAAACGTCAGTCATATCTACAGCTCAGATGGCTTAGTGGTAGATTACTGTCGCAATGGTGTGCAGGGTCCTGGGTTCAAGTCTTACAAAGGCTGATTGTTTTGCTGCTGTGGGCAGAACAAGGGCTGTTGAATACAGAGTGATTAATGCACTTTTAAGCAGTTGTAAGTGGGTTTGCGCTTACGTCCACTTATGTCTGCTTAAACCCGTGATAATTTTAAAGAAAGAAAAGAAAAAAAGGGAGACAGGAAAGTGGTGAAATGGGGGCAAGCAGCGGGAAAAACAAGGTGAGAGGCAGCTAGGGATGTGCAGGATAGGTGTAGCAAAGGACCATAGCTCTGCATTTCTTCGACAGCTACAGCTGATATAAATGTGGGCAGTTTGGAATTTTAAAGCCTCACACCCCACAGGGAGAAGTGTGGGTGGCATTCACTAATGATAATTAGTGGAGTAGATTGAGTTAGGGGACCATGTCTCTGGCGAAATGCAGAGCTATGTATGGGATGTAATTTTTGTTTTCGGACAGATGCCCTTTTTTTAATGTAAGAGTGGGATGTTAGGGAAGGAGTGTAGGTAAGTATGGGTAGGGACATTTGGTAGGAGAGGTTTTATTTGCAGACAGGGGTGGTGTGTAACACATGGGGGGAGACACCTTGGACAGGGAGGGTGGTTGGGAATCGGATGCCCATGACCCCCCCCTAGATGGTAGTAGTGGGACTGATGTCCCCACCCGATGGCAGTCACCCACTACACCTTCACTGCCTCAAAGGTGGTGTGCTGGGGGCTGTGTTTTAGGGGCCTGCTACCCCTCAAGCTGTGCCAGTCTGCCCTCCACCTGGTGCACTCATTCATACAGCTTCGACTGGTGGACACTGTGCACCATGCCCCGGATCTCTCACTCAGTCACAACATCCTCACTGCTCCCGCATGCAGGGGGAGGACGATCCCCATCCCCTGCAGCAGTTCAACCCAAGGGTGGTGCAGGACCAGCAGATGAGGAAGGTCCGGGTTGGGTCCCAGATGTGCTGGGACCCAGTGCCTCTGGCAGGTGGGGTGGGAGAGGCAGATCCATCAGGATTGGTCTTCCTTAACGTGCTAAGGAGTGAGAATTAACAAAGTGTATTGGTTAGTCATGAACAAAACATATCAACATTAGTCGAGACAGTATGCATGGGTGTTCCAGTTGACCCAGAACAATGGAATTGTAACAGTGGCATGGCAAACAGAACACATGCAGAAATGGAATGGCAGTCAGGATTGCAACAGCATGCTGGTTATATTTATGACAACAGGCCAACAACAATGGTTATTCAACAAGGTATGTTAGTATGCACACAGTTTCAAATATAATAACCAAATTGGAACAAAGGTCCCAACAATAAGTTTTGGTAACAACATACCCATATTACATTTTGTGCAATTATTGGAGCAGATGAGTGGTGGGGTAAGAGGGAATAATTCCATTAACAACTGCATTCAGTGATACTTCTCAATACACTACTATTCTGCCCTCCCGTAACCTCTGCCTGGGCCATGGAGCTAGTACAGCACATACACACCTGTACATATGTGCACCTGGAGTACTGTGGGGCAAGGTATGACAACTCTACGTACATAAGTATAGGGGACTCATACCTGTCATACTTACTGGTAGAAGTAACAATGTGTTCCCTGTCCTGCTGCTCTCGAAGTGTTCTTTTGGCATACGTGTACCATGATGTTATCTGGGTGCAGGTTTCTTGGCAACAGGGGACACTATCCGTGACAGCGTGACACTTGAGAGGATTGTATTGGCCAGACTGCATAGTGTAGATGGCTAGCCTGCTTCTATTTGTAGGACTGGGGCTGCTGAACAGAACATTTGTACACATTTCATACATATACCCATCATACTGCTTCTGCAAATATTTCTTTAACTGTGGGGAAAATATCTGTTCACAATAGATTAGTGTTTCTACCAATTTTCAAGTTTGCAGCTATAGAACTAGAAAGACATGTTAGTAGCAGTCCCTGGATTCAAACCGTGGTGTGTGTGTGCAAAAAGAACTACAGACCTAGTCCTTATCAGACCAAGCTACTGGGGAAACGGCATTTCTCACTTGAGTTATTTCTGTCTAGTACATACTTTTCTGCACACTACTTTTTTATCAAATGTCTTTTTATTTGTTTTCCCTAATAACTACAGCAAAAATCTGAATAAAAACTGTTGATGTTACTGTTTACACAATATGAGCAGATTATTAAAACTAGACATTTGGACATTTTAATAAAATATACTTCAATTTAGAATCAAGTCAATACACTCTACTTTTGCAGTCTGCATCTGTTAGTGTCTCACACTTTACATTCAGGACTACATACAGCTGAAATTCAAAGGTTAACACAAGGCAATGCTGGCAGGAACACAGTACAAGACATTACTGAAGAAAATATTTACTTTTGCACTTTGTCAGTTGTTTCAGATCCACATTCTGAACTATGCAGATGAACAGTGCTACACCTCAGTTACTGCATGCTGCTGCAGCTACACAGTTGTACTTTTCAGATACAGGACAAATGAAAGACAACAGTTTGTGGTAGTCAGCTTTATTATTTTGACATAACACTTTCTGTAACTCAGAAATCCACAGTTAGCATTACTGCATGATCTGCACAGGAGGACTGCTTCTCATCTGTAACTGTTGCAATAGCCCTGAAAACAGCAGTTTCTTAGCAGGTTCTTTCAGACAGACTAATACATATCCTACTCTTCCACTCTTCAGTTGTACCTTGTTTGCTACAAACCTTTGTATTACACAGCAGCTGGCACTACTGAGTTCTGACACTGGCAGCCTGACACATGCATTTATTCAGTACAGTTAGAGCACAGTTATATATACAGACAGTAATACCTTTACTATTTCTGATTTATTACAGCAGATATTAATATTTCTGTACTCACCAAACTCTCAGCACAGTTGGACCAAGCACTGTACATGGGCATCAATGTTCGCGGCCCTCTCAATGGCAGATGTATGGGGAAAGAACACAAATTAAGCACACCTGTACAGTAACATATACAATTTTTTAATAATTATTTACAAATACACAGACTGGATACTTACAAATTTCTGGGACCTCCTCCACTTGTGCCTCTTGGATCCACTGGGCCAAGAGCTCACTCCCCCTATGCTTTAGATCATCATATTGATGACACACCTGCTCACCAGTTTGGGGAATTCCAGTGGCACTGGTGAGATCATGTGCCAGATGGTCCCAGGCCTCTGCTTTGTACTGGGAGCCCTGGTACTGGCCCTGCAACAGTCTGGCTTCATGGTCTTTCATAAGGAGTCCAACTATGACCCTGGATTCCTGGATGCCCCAGCATTGCACCCGAAAGTGAACACCCTCTCCTATTCCTGATATTGTTGCTGTCCTGATCAGACTCGAAGAGATATGGCTATATCCCCACTTGTGTGGTTTAAATATGGCCATTATCCCACATTTTTCTGTGATTGGCCGATTTTCAAATATGTTAAGCTATGGGTAGCTCTGTGCTTATATTTTCATGCTTAAGCAATTTTTAGCTGGTTTCAGCAGAGCTGTGACAGGCTTATCTGGCCGCAAACAATTATTTAAAAAAAAAATTTAAGAATTTTTTTACATTTCCATATGGCATTTTCCCAGCCCTACACTACCATACATGAGGCATATGACTTATTCCAATTCATAAAAATTAATTTACAACTGCTTCCACACATAAAATATATTGGCCAGAGTTAGGATTCAAACCATGCATGTCTTGCATGTTAAACAAGAGCTCTAACCACTACACTACATCAGCAGCAAGCATTTTTCCTTCACAATTCTATTTGACTCTTAAACAGCATTTAAGCTGGGCTGAGCTAAGTGCTGTGGCACACAAACCTGCTGCACTTTGCTTAAACTTTCTTTTTTATTGTAAAAAAAATAATAAAAAATAATTTTTAAATCACTACATATATTTATCAGCAGGTTGCAGGCATGTGATGCAGGGATCTGGCCATTCTGGGGGCAGTCATGTACTGTGCAGGCTAGTTCTTAGGGAATGTATGTTTTTTTTTTTTTTTTCTCATTTCAGTGTCCACGGACACTGACATACTCAGTTTTACATTTCAGTGTCCACGGACACTGAAATATTGTAGGCTCTAATATTATGCTACTTCCTTCTTTGTGCCATGCGAGACTTTCTGAGTGCAGGGTGTGTGTTTAAGTGCAGGAATTATACATGCCCCCCCTCCACTCGTACATGGATCATGTAGGTGTAGGAATACAGCAGCGTGCCCTCATTAATATGTAGGGTGTGCTGCTGCTGTATTCCTACACGGAACAGTCCATGCAAGAATAGACTATTCTTGCACAGACTGTTCATGAATCTGGGGATAAATGTAGCTTTAGCTAAGTTCATCTGGTACCCTAAGTCTGTCAGAATCAGCTATCAGAAGTTAATGTATCCTAAGGAAAAGGGAGGACTGGGACTACCTGACTTTTTGTATTGTGATATAATATGTTCGAGCAGGATGATTCAAGTTGCTGAATAAAATCCCAGGGGTAAAGAATGGTATCCACTATGGATTAAATTATGGTATGACTACGTCAAAAAACAGTAAAATCAGTCTCAAAGCTCTTCCATTTATAAATTAGGAAAATCAAAAGGATAGCAGATTTCATATCTCAATAAAACATAGAACAATTAGATTTCAAAGAATGATAGAAGCACTAAACTTAACAAATACTTACATCCTGTTACAACCAATACATCTGAATCCAAACCTCAGATTAAATAAAGAGATGATAAACTTGGACACTATCCGCTCATTAAGAAATGCAATGTTTGGGATATTTGCAGACAGGAAAAAATCTTTAGAGGACAAGGTATATCCTTAACCTTTTAAAAGGACACATCGTAATGCTAAGGCAAATTAAAGAAATGCACACTTCAATAATAGCAGATTTTGAAGTAAATGATAAAGGCATAAATGCATGCAGTACATTATGGAACTTACCTTAAGGGAAAAAAATCCCATCAAATACATATAAGCTTGTAGTAGCCCTTAGATATCAACCATCTATTTTGTATTCAAAATACTGGGTTGAAAAGCTCAAAGAAATTACTGAAAAGCAAAAATCTAAATTTATCAAAACAACTTTAAAATGAATCCCTTTAAGAAACTCATGTATATTCAATTAATGATAACCAGCAATGCTTACTTTACCCCAGAAATACTCAACAATTTCATCTCAGACATTTCACCAAACTGTCCATGCTGCTACTCACAAACAGCAGACCTATTCCATACCTTCTGGAGCTGTAAATGTACTTAGAAATGATGGTGCTCACTGACAGTGACTAGAGAAGATGGGGTATCAAAAATCTACACTATTATGGGAATTTGCAATTTTGCATATTCCCTCTCAAAAGTTACCCAGCCTTAATCTGCATATTCTAATAACCCTCTAGTCTCTATTAAGATTGTACATTACTCAGAACTGGTTAGATTGAACCAAATTGTCATGGGAGGGCTTCAGAAGTATGGTAATAAGTATACATCAGCACATAAACTGATAACAAATAGCCAAAGTAAGCATTCCTATTTTCTAAAATACTGGACACTTCTGCTGGATCATATTTTAAAAGCATAGATAGATGACAAAAGACAAATTATTGTGAATGTAAACTGAAAAGGGCATAAGACATATCCTTTCATGAGTTTGTGTCTAATCTAAGCCTCATATTATGAATGAATCAGTTACGAATGAATCAGTTATGAGTAGTATGTAAACTGTGACACAAATCTTAATCAGAAGTCGATTTTCTGTAGCCCTTGTATATATTCTATATAGAATTTTATCTGTATTATGTATTATATTGTAACACTGAAAATTCTCTTGCAACAAGATGCACCTAATTATGACTATATTTATTCTGCTATGTAACTGAATTGTGACTTCTAAAATGACTGGAATTGAAATATGCAAACAAAACAGAGAAGAAGAAAAGTAAAAATATTTGGAGAAAAAAAAAAGAAGTAAGACATTTTGTTTAGATTCTGTGCTTATGCTTGCAAGCACCTTTCACGGCCACTAACGGTTACTGCAGGCCATGAAGAGGGTCTTGCCACCATGAAGTATGATGAGCAGCATGTATATTCGATTAGAGCTGCTCCTTATCATGTAACACTCTTTAAGTCATTAAGACTTAGCGCAATGCCTAATAAATTGTTAATGAATCCCAGGGTCAGTGAAATCACACTTGTCAACAAAATAGTTCTTCCCTTGCACCAACCCCAACATTAACTCCCCTTTTCATGCATTTATGCCAAACTAATTTCATAATAATCTTCGCACTGTTTTCTGCTGGTTACAAGTCTCAAATGAATTTTAAGAGTTTAAATAAAATATGCATATGTCTCATTTGCTGTGTACTAAAATTAAAACATGACTATATAGACAGTGGTAAAGCTAGACTTTGTGCCGCCCCCCCCCCATTCACAAAATCATGGTCAAATGGGGCCCACCCCATACACAGCCATCCTTTCTCACAGCCATTCCAGTGTCCCATTACTTGGCTATTTCTCCACATTGACCATAAACACTGTAATGTGCATCCTTTTTATGCTTTACTTCTACAATGATTACTTGGATTTCATTTAAAACTTTTATTGTAAATTTTATAGCACAAACACTGGTAGACATCTACTAAACAAAGCAATACAGTCTCACAATGAAAACAGACTTAGCATTAAAACTTCTCTGCCCTTGAAACTCACATTCATTGAAACCCACATTCAAAGAAAATGCATCTGGCCAGTGGTGGATGAAGTTTACTTTTGGGATGTTTTCAAATCATAGGCCCCTTGCAGACATACATAGGACCATGCAAACACACATGTGTTCTTTGAGTCACCTTCCTGATTGTATTAAATAATATTCCTTGCATAATATAGCACACTTGTTAGAGCATGTTTCAAATTTATTGTTTTGAACATTTTTCCAGTAAGCAATGAAACAAAATGCATGAACCAATAATGACAAAACTGCACAATTCAGAATATTTGCATCATAAAAGTCTACTCAAATTTCTCTCATTGCAATCCACCAATATCAGTAAATAGTCACAATCTCTGCAGAGATAAAAGTCATCAAAATAATTCCACATTAAAGAAATCTGTAACTAATGAAGAGGTTGCTGCTAGCAAACAACTTTATATTTCATTCCTTCATCCACAAATAAAGTACCTGTTACCCTTGAAGTATGAATTGCCTATGTTTCATTAAAAAATGATAAGCTAGTAATATTCCAATAGGGGATGGAAAACTGATAACATGTCATAGTTACTAGGTATCTCCTCCAAAGGAGGACATTCTCAGAACTGCAACATCCACCCCCTTTAAAGTACAACACAGTGCAGTATCAGCAATCCATCTACATACTGTGGGAGTAGAACCCACAGCCTTCTGCTTCAAAATCAAGGATACTACCTGTTGTGCTACTAACAGTGTAAATAAGTTTGGCATAAGCAGCACAAAACTACTCTTCCCCTGAAGTTGTCAGCTCCTTGTAAAATCCACTTGACACTCATCTCTCTCAACTTTGCAACACAGGAAATCTGGAAAAAGCCAAAATGTATTGGGTGGGGGACAAAACCAGGGACACATTTTAAACATTGCTTGTATAATCTTAGAAAGTTACTAGAATAAAATGTTTTGTGTTACCATGCATTTCCTGAAAAATAGGAAGACTGAAACTTAAATGGCTATCATTATTTAGTGAATTCAGTTCTTACTGATTTGCCAGAAAACCACAAATTTTAAGAGGAACAGACCAAAAGAATGAGCTTAACATTCTGTGCAAATCTGGACAGTTGAGAGCTATGGACTCAGTTCCTTGAACCATAAACAAGTGATGGTATGGGTAGAGAATTCAGGCTGTCACTCCTTGTACCTACTGTACAGGGTTTGAGCCTGAGTAACACTAACCAGGTATAACTAACTGGGGCATTTTACACACACACACACACACACACACACACACACACACACACACACACACACACACACACCCCTCCCCTGAATTGACACAAATGCTTTGCATTTGCATTGAACACTCCTGCACCACTCGTAAACTAAATTCCCTTACTTGAAGAATTGTAAGCTGAAGCAGTAAAAAAAAACACCAACACCAAAAAGCAGGGGAAGAAGATGAAGCAATTTCAAATAGCGTGGGCGGACAGGAAGAACAGGATGTCTGTGTATGTTTTTGTACCCAAAACAGCTGTTCTTAAAGAAGACTGCTTCAAAAAAACAGTACAGATTTTAAATAAAAGTGACAGTCCCAAAGTGCCGCCCCTCTCGCCCCCAAACTCCCCCCATCTCCAGCTACGCCACTTGTATATAGATACCCTGTAAAGTAACGTTTAGCATTCTATAAATGCAAGTGAGCTTACTTGGTGTATGTACTATATTGTATATGCAACTTGGTGATCACCAGTTAAATTATGTATACATTAGTGTAATGTACATGTTGACTGTTAGCATGAGTTAAGTTCCCCTGCAAATGTATGATTTGTGGAACTTTCCTTCCCAGAACGCCACTGAAAAGGGGCTCTGTCCTATCAGACTTTCTCAATAATCAAAGAAAAACAGAATAAGTGAATAATCTTACATGGTGTGTAAAATGTGAAATTTTGGGTTGATCCACAATGATTTTAGCTGTACTGAAGAATGAAATAAAAGGGATTGTTAAAATAGCTTCTGAAAAATATAATCTGGATTAAACTTGTTTCCATCAGAAAACAATTTTGTTAGATTCATACAATGATATCCACCCTTTTTGATTATTAAAACAGTATTGACTTTGGGCTACACTATTCTGGCCTTCAATACCTCCACCTGTGACAAAAGTCTGCAATCAGGCTGCAGACTGGAAAAGCTAGTTCCAGCCAAAGCTAGTCTCCTCTTCAGCATCTGCACAAGCTTCCAGTGGTCTGATGGAAAATTTAATTCTAACATAATTGGGTGGAACTTCATGGGGAACTTCTGGTTACATACTGTTTGGTTCTCACTTTCTGTTCAGTTGACAAATACTGGTGAGTCTCCCTGTGCTGTTGGATAAAATATCTCATTTTTTTTCATGCCAGACCACACTCCTCTGGAATTCATCACCCTATCAGCTTTGGGAAAGCCTTGCTATCATCTACTTTAAAAGGTCCCTTAAGAGCTGCATTATTTATCAGGACTATTCTACTTCTAGAAGACCAGTTGCCATAATGGTTAAGGTCTTCAACTCCCATGCACAAAGTATAAGATTTGATCCTGATCTTTGGTCAGTGCCTGTTTGGAGATTGCATGTTCTCCATGTGTCTCTGTGGAGTTCCTCCCACCTCTGAAAAACATGCTGCATGTTTCCATCTCAGACTCATCCAAAACCAGGGCTGTTGACAGCAGCACAGATTCTAGATGGCCCCCTATAGGGAGAAGAGTTGTTTATACCAAATGCACTGTGGTGTGCAGTATCTTCAAGCTAGGGCAACACAGATCACAGATTGCACACTGTGGTAGGACTAAAGAAATATGGCTCTAGGTGATATGGAGGTGTTGATTAATGTCCAAATAGGTGCTTGCCAGTCATAAATGGGTTGAGGACCCCAGCCTACTCTAACCTACACCAGGGACCCATAGAATTGTCCATGGTGTGCTTGCCATAAACCCCTGGATATCTAGTTGCCCAGCTTGGATTACCTGAGATAGCTCTGTTGAGTGAAAGCTGGACATAAAAATAATCAAACTGCTAAAAATGAACTAAGAATTGCCACACTCAATGTAGGTTCACTGACAAGCCAGAGCTTGGAAGTGGACGACATGATAATAAGGGACAAGATGGAAGCGTAGTGCAGTGCTGGGGGATCCAGAGTCTACTTGGGAGGAGGACAGGCTAGAATTCACATTGTGGTAAGCAAGAGGCTTCAGACAGTAGAGAGACATATCATCAAAATTAATGACATACTCCAGTGTAAGGATAGGGCACTATATTCTTAATCTCAGCCTATGCCCCAACAGCAGGATTGTAATGATGTAGAAAAGGGTGCATTCAGACAGTTGCAGGACCTACTAGATAAAGCAGGACAACATGAACTGAAGTCCTGATAATGGGTGACCTGAATGCACATATCAGGACAGACAGGACAGGATATGAGGACTGATAAGAACCACATGGGTATTAGCAACAGAAATTAAAAAGGACAGGACATTCCAGACTTCTATCTGGCAAATGGTTTAATGGTGGCTATACATATGGTTCAACAAGATCACTCAGGTAGACTTCCTCCTACTAAAGAAAGGGTACTGTGGTAGAATCAACAGCTGCAAAGTCATTCTCAGTGAAACAGTCAGATCAGCTGCAAGCAGTGGTCAGAACAGGTTCTAAGATCAACAGAGAACAACCTGAAGTCCTGGAAGCTGACTGGAGAGAAAGTGTAACTGCTGAAGGAATTACTTAGACCTCTAGCACCTCAAGAAGAGGAGAAAATAGGTGGAGTTGAATAATGGCAACACCTTAAAACTGCATGTGTGAGGACTGCAGAACAGAAATGTGGCCAAACCAGGTATAGAAATAAGGTACGCATGGGAAGTGAAATACAGTTGTCCATAAAGTCATCAAAAGAAAGGAATACAAGAACAACTGGGAGTTAGAAACAACAGAGCAGGCTAGGAAATAATACTGGTTGCCTAACAAAGAAGCTAAGAAAGCAATTGCAATAGCAAAGAACAAAGCATCAGAGGCACTCTACCAGCTTCCGGAAAGTGACTCAATACACGGCACAAAGAAACTATATCAGGTTGCAAGGCAAAAGCAAAAAGATAAAGAAGATAGGCAGACACCCTTAATAAAGGATGCCAGCAGTCACCAGTCCACAGAGCATCACAGGCAGATGGAAAAAATGCTTCCAGCAGCTCTTTAATGAAAAAAATCTCACATAAGCAGTACTGTCCCAGACTCAGTCTATGATGAGAAGAGGAGGAGCCCTCCACAAAAAAAGTAAGAAGGGCAGTAAGGAAAATGAAGTCAGGGATAGCAGCAGGCTTAGATGAGGTCACAACAGATACGGTAAAGATGTTGAGTGAGATAGGGGAGAAATGGCTCCTGAGGGTACTCATAGCAGTATGGAGAGAAAGGTGTATCCCAGATGATAAGCATACCAGTACCAGTGTTCGAAAACAAAGGGAGCATTCACAACTGTGGCCAGTATAGAGGTATCAGACTCCTGTTGCATTGCTTTAAAGTTTTAGAGAGGGTGACTGATAAATTAATGTGCAGAGTAGTAGAAAGTAAGATGGGAGATGAGCAGTTCAGACTGAGAGAAGGATGCAGCATAAGTGACCTAATGTTTGTAGTGAGACAGATACTTGTGAAGAAGCTAGAAAGAAGAAAGAGTCCAACTGTGCATGCCTAGACTTGGAGAAAGCTTATGACACAGTCCCAAGATAGCTGATTTGTGCAGTCCCGTGATTGTTCAAAGTCACAGAAACATTAGTAGAATTAGTACAAGCTATGTACAAGGAACAAATTACTCAAGTATGAACAATGTTCAGCCTCACAGAGTGGTTCCTAGAGGGTTGTGCTTCAGGGTTCAGCTCTGAGCCTACTGATGTAAATACTGGAGATTTAGCAAACTGGTTGGAGGGGGCAGATTGAAAAAGTTGCTCTATGCAGATGATGTGGCATTACAGGCAGACTCTGAGCAAGAACTTCATCAAAGGATAGGAGAATGGAATGCAAAACTGAAGGCACATTGGATGAAACTGACTACAGATGAGACAGTTGTAACAGCGGCAAATGGAGATCAGAAAAAGCTGACAATTGAGATAGAAGGGAAAATAGTGGAACAGGTTAACAGCTTCAAATATCTTGAAGGGGTGGATGAGGAGAAGTGCAGTCTGCATGATGAGGTCAAAGGTAGAATCAAAGGGATTGCAGCCAACTGGCACAAAGTGTCACTGGTAGTGTATGACAGGAGAATGCCAAAGAAGCTAAAAAGTATGGTGTACAAAACAGTGGTGTGACCAGTACCAGTCTATGGTACAGAAATCTGGGCAGTAAAGGCAGAGCAACTGAGGAAGATAAAGAAGATGGAGATGAAGTGCCTGAGATGGGTGGTAGGATGCACACTGTGGGACAGATGAAGAAATGAGGACATCAGAGCAGAAGCCAAAGTAGCTCCAATTGCAGAAAAACTCAAAAAGCAACAGATTACGGTGTTTCAGGCACATGTGAAGGAAAGTGGAAGACAATATGGTGAAGAAGATTTGGGACAGACGGGAAGAAGGCAAGAGAAAACTAGGGCATCCAGCAAAGAGGAGGATGGACTGTGTGAAAGAAGACCTGTGACAGTCAGGCATGGGTGTTGAAGAAGTTATGAGAGTGGCATTGAATCAAGACAGATGACAACATTTGACATGACACCCTAACCCAAAGTAGAAAAGGGGAAAAAAGGGGGCTGATGATGATTTCATCACTACTGATTAATTCTGGCTTTAAAGATCAACTTGCCATTTTCCCTTGTCATTTTTTTGTATCATTTTATTATTCATTTCATTCATGTGTTTATAACTTTATGATATGATTATTTATAGGTATATGGATATAATTTGAATTGCTTGATTGAATTATTTGTAATGATTAAAACAAAGTCAGATGTATGATGGAAAACCCGAGAAGCATTAATTGAACAATGACTATACCACAGCCATAGATGAATGGATGATGAATACCATAGCGATATTAACAGAGAAATGGGCAACTAGAATGACCATGCATGGCTACTAAATGGGTGATGACCAAAGCAGAATTTACAGATGTATGATGATTACTCTGCACTATTTCTTTTTACCTAAGATGCGTCATACTGGTGCACCAATACAAAACAACTTTTATGTCAATGCCACAGAAACCTGACTATTTGACTTTCACAGTCAATTATGTTGCTACTGAACCTAGAGTGCCCACTGGCCTAATTCAGAGATGCTGTCTTAGTGTGTGACTCTAATGAAGGCTCATCTAAGTTATAGGGTGGCTTTGTTATCAGAACTTGAATTGCCATTATACAGATTCATCAGGAGGAGGAGGGCAAAGGAGGATATTAGGTCAAAAGTATAGTAATGCTAATGTTATTTCAAGATAATATTTTGAAGCATAAGTACTGGTTAAACATTATACTTAAAAATGTATAGTGGCACTGCTCTGTTTCAGGGTAGGGGTAACATCCCACAGTGTTACTAATGATATATTTTTTTCATTTGGCAATTACAAATGTAACCTATAGGTTTACATATGAAATTACTTTAGTTAGATAATTTTAGTTGACAATGAAGCTATTTACTGATGATGGTGATTGTTTCATGTTTCAAGCAATCTCATCAGCTATTATTCCTCTTACTCAAATACGTGTGTGTGTGTGTGTGTATAGTTTTATATATATATATATATATATATATATATATATATATATATATATATATATATGGGTCTACTACTTTTGGTCGAATTACATTTGGTCGAAAATTATTTCAGGCAACCCATTTGACCAAAAATGCATTTCACTGAAAACCCATTTGGTCGAAAATGCAATATAGCCCCTCCCCCACTGCAGTGCGTCCCTGGAGTGAGAATATAAAGTAAGGAGGGTAATTGCAGTGTATGCACTATTATATATATGTGTCTCCATTAAAAATACCTTTAAACATATAACATCAGTAACAACTAGTTGCAAAATGTGGGGGCTGTGCCCACCACACCCCCTTACTTTATTTTCTCACTCCAGGGTCGCACTGGAGTGGGGCAGGGGCTATATGAGCTTTCAGTGAAGTGGGCTGCCTGAAATCATTTTTGACCAAATGTAATTCGACCAAAAGCAGTAGACCCATATATATATATATATATATATATATATATATATATATATATATATATATATATATATATATATATATATATATATATATATATATATATACATGGCAATGCTCTAAAGTCTTTTATTCACTGTTACTCCATGCAGCTGCAGATTAGGTCAGGCATTACTTTAATAAAATTATTAAATGCAGTTTTTGTCATCTCATTCTGGATGATAGCTCCTCAAAGTAAGAATATTTAACTCCAAAACCATGTTTTCAAAATGGACTTAAAATTTACAAATTCTGTACAATACATTTTTGTTTCTGCAGATACTGTGTGAAATTTAGAATTGAATCATTGTCACCTTACTGCACAAGAGAGCATCGACCATATGCCCGCTGGATGCTGTATTTGCGGGAAGGGTACACAGTATGTGTAGCCTGCCAGTCGCCAGCAATGAATTCCCAGAGCCATCAATGTGCAGGCGATGGAACTGATACTGATGGGTAACTAAAGGCTTTCTTTATTATTGTGTATGGCACAAATGTAATAGTTCATCCACATGAAGCTTGAATTTTAGGAACAGTGTATCAGCAAGGATGGCATTATCTTTTTGTGCTTCATTGTATTTTCCACTTACCTGTTAATGCATGGCTGTCTCCTTGTGTCAGAGGTAGGTATGCATTGGTGATCATCTATGTGTCAGCATAAGAACAGGTCAGGTTATTTATTTATCTCAGTAAACCTAAATGGGCATGTTTCCCCATTCAGGAGTAACATCTGGTTAAGTGTCGTGTTCAGAGTCTCATTAGCTTACAAGTGAAAAAACGTAGGAATCAAACTCACAACTTTGCTGATTTCCTTCTATGTACTAATGCCTCGAGAAAGGGTGCAATCATAAAAGCAGCATAGTTATCTATGATGAAATATTTAGACTGTCAGCTCATTTACTTGTTGCTTCTCACTCTTGATTTGCCTGACGAATGAAACTCTGTGTACTGCCTAACTGTAAAAGGTAACTGTGGCAGTGATGGCTTTCTGCAATTCTGGAAGGTTAATAATTACAGATGCACAAAATATATGCTTCTAGATCCCATTGGGCAGTGAGCAAACTGTCATCTCCCTCAGTACAGAGGATTCTAGGAGTAAAAATGGGTCACATTCCTCATAATATATGACATCTAGAAAGTATGGCCCTGCTGTATTTTTTTTTTTTTAGTTCAGCTTTGTGCAGATAGCCCACCGTGGTACTGACAGGAGATTTGATTCTGCCAAGTAGCACATTGTGTGTATGTGTGTCAGCCTTGGTTGATAAATGCCAGTTGCTCATTGCTAGGGGGTTTAAATCAAACCAAATGCAAGTTTGCATTCTCTTCCTACCAGTGGTGAAAGACTATAAAAGCAGCCATTTGCAGAGTGCAGCTGTTGCAGTAATTTGTAGGTTGAGGAAGGCTGGGTGTTGAGCTGGCACCTTGGCGTTTCGTAAAAATCTACTGCCAATCATTAGCGGACCGCAGTTCCACTGTGGCGACCCCTTACTGGGAAAAAGCCGAAAGACAAACAACAACTGCCATAAGAAAGAGAATTCCAAACTCAGCAGAATAAAATAAACAGCATACCTCTCAAATGTACTTCAGTGGAAGAAACATTCCTCATTTTGACTTTTTAAAGTCCATGATCCTGGTACTTCCACAATGAAAGTATCTGTCACACATTCAGTGTTAAGAGTTATAACTAATGTTCATGGTAAATAATACTGAATTATAGTAATTCATCAAAAGAATGATTTATAACTATACAGTAAGACATTTCAACCATCCTATGAGCTTCCTTGATGAAGATGTCAGTAAGTGTTCTATATTTTGCCCATTTGTTCTGCATTATAAGAGGCTGTGCTCCACATTTTGGCAACACTTTTATTCACATGTAAGTGGCCAGTCTTTTTTTTTTCTTTTTTATTGTTTATACTTTTATTAAATTATCACTTGTGATATAAGCAAATTTACATTTATATAAATGCAATCACACTGAAATTAACATAAACATTTTACTTCACATATATTGCTATATATCATATAACCTACCCAGCATTACATAAATTATTCATTTCCTGCCTGATCTTGTCATGAAGACTTCATGGGAGTAATACCATTGTGGACCAGTAAAGGAAGCAGTTGATGGGAGCTGGGTGGTATGGCATTTGATTGTGTCCTCGACTTGTCTTTCAGTAATGAGTTTTGGGCAGTCATACCCATTTCACTGAACAGGAGACTGAAAAAAAGTTTTATTAAGATGCCCTAAGATATTTGGCCTCAGTTATACCAGTTTAGAGGGAGCAGAAAGTAAAGACCTTTATACGGGGAGTGTGGGATGTGCAGCTGCAAAAGAAAATGTTTGCCAGCTGCCCAAGACACTCAGAAAGATGGTCAGAGCACATAATAGTGAAAGCGAATGATGACTAGTGAAAGTATGGGAAGGTGTGCCCATTAATGAATGGGAAAAAGAAAGCTTCAGGAAAATGGGGAACACCATGATGGGTACCATCACGCCATCCACTTGTCTTAATGCCAGCCGTGTACTGATGAAATGATACTTTTTGGTGGAAGTACTTATCAGTACACACCACTTCCTAGAAAAATAAGACAACCAAAGAAAATAAAAATACTAAGAATCAAAGAAGCAGATATCAGCGCTCAGAAATAAATCCACAACTCAACAGTAAACTGTAATAGGTACACCTCACATGAAAGAACCTTCATTTTCAAGTACAGTTAAAAATCCTGAACTTTTTGCATTCTTCGCCATTTTCTGAGTATAACTACTGAATTGTTCATCACTGTTTCCATCTTTCCACAAACTCTACCAACATCTTTGATGATATAATGTAATTTGACAGAAGGTTGGAAGCAATAGCTGCATACATTCAATCATTATAGCACTTAGTTTGATTTAATTAGTGTAGTGTGTGTTTATAAGTATCCCATAAGGCTAGAGTGCATGCAGGATATCATATAATTGCATTGTGCTTACCCATTTGAAGCCATCTAGTAAAGAGCAAGTCTGATCACATAATTGTCTCCTGGGTGTTTGGAACTGGCCATCATGCTGGGAAATGTCTACAAGGTGAAACCAAATCCACATTCAGCTGAATTTCAGCAGAGTAATAGCTAAATACTAGAATCACTCCAGCAGACAGGCTAGATAAATAAACTGCCTTCTTTTGATATTATATGTTAAAAAAGTGGACAGCACCTTAACATTCTGTAAACTAACTTGTTATTATTAATGAGCATGAAAACAGTCTTACTCAGCAGTAATTCTTTTTTCCTTATATTTTGTTTCAGAAATAAATTTCTTAATTGGCAAGCGGTTGGAAATCCATTATGTAAAGGAACGTGGAGAAGAGTAAACCAAACACACGAGTGCTCATGCCCGTCTGTACACAGTTTTGTGTTCACATGAAGTTTTGGAACTTTAAAAAATCTACAGTCTTGTGTGCTCTTGCATGAAATGCATTTGCAGTTGTACTTCTGAAGAGCTTAATTGCTTTAGTCTTGTATATTAGGAAAATAAAGATTTTTAAAACTGCAGCACTGTCGAACTGCACTCAGGAAGTTTGGCTTGCTAAGTGCTAATATTTTTTGCTTCAGCACAGAAAAAGGGCTGAAGCAAACAAAGTTTTGTATCTGCTGTGTGCACATATATTTTTAACTTGCTACAGCAGCTGATATCTGTATCATATTGAATTCTTTGTTTATACTGCAGAAGCATGCTGAGTGGGCATATAAAGCACTAAGCAGCAGTAGCAGTAAGACTGTTTCTTGCATTTGCAGCAGCATGTGAACCAACAGTCATTTAAAGGCAAAGACACAACTGTTAAAATACTATGTCATAAATGTGTACATTATACGGGAACTATTTTCTTTCCGGAATATTTCGTTTCAATAAATTTTTAAAAGAAGAAGGGGCACACTGACAAATCCTGTTTAGAGCACATATGTATGAGAAGGGGTCTACTTCTAAATTTCAAAGTTTCAAAACCTCAAATTTCTTATGGTCGAGACCATAAGATTGAAGTTTTAAAACTTCAAACCATTTAAATGGAGATCGCCAAACAGAGCAGAACGGTATATTTACCATTTTCGTTGCTGTAATGCTATCTTGAAGTTGATATATTTAATTAGTAAGGGGTTCAAGGGGGATTGCCCCCCTGCAGAAACTTTAAAAAAGATTTTTTTTTTATTTACATTTTGAAGTTTCAAAACTTTGATCATATGGTCTTGCTCATAAGAAATTCAGAGTTTTGAAAGTTTGAAATTTAGAAGTAGACCCATGAGCAGACTTTACCTAACACAGTTATCTCATTGCTTTAATGCTGCTGGAGTTTGTAAAGCTTAAAAGCATTTCTTTTTAAGAAGAATATTACATTTTTCACTGCATGCATTTAATATTTTAAAGGACTAATGTTGCAAATTTATTGATTCAGTCATGATATTATACACATTGGTTAAAGCTTTTCATGTTGACACCAGTAACCCTACTCTATATGGTTGTAAAGAGAAAGCTTTTATTTCCAGAGTTAGGGACAAAGCAAAAAGTAATTAGTTAAAAGGCCCCAGATTAGAGGCACTTTTTAAATGATGGTACTATAAACTTAAACCTTCCCAAAATTATTTCCCTTTTAGAAGGGATGGTACAAAAGTATGACTAAAAAATAGGAGTGTTCCTTTAAAATCTGAACAGCTGAGAGGCATGGATTGCTGGCATATTTCCAGTTTTCCAGAGCAGGAATCTTTCAGGTGTTGTATGGATTGCACCATGTGACTGCCGCTTTTTGTGTAGCATTAATGTAAAGAATGAAGTTGCCAATTAAAGCTCTAAAAATTGTGACTGAAGCTGGAATGATAATACAGGTTTAATGTTTCAGGTGGTAGCAGTTAAGGTGAGATTTATTCCTGACTGGCTAAGTTTATCTTAAAGGATTGAATTCTCATGCCAGGAGGGAGTAACTGACACCATTATAGCCATGGCTTTACTCCTAAATTACTAAAGAAAACATTTTATTTTTTAATGTGGTTTCTGGTCATTTACACATATATATTTTTGGTGTGGCTTACTGACTTCATGACTGGGTTATCTTTTTTGGTTTATGCAAGAAACATTTGTTTATTCTTTAGCAAGGTGGTATGAGAGAATTAAAAAGATACTTCTAGGAAACCATGTTGACTCTTGATATTTGTAACAAGAAGTAAGGATACTTAGTTACATAATTAATTAATATATATATATATATATATATATATATATATATATATATATATATATAGATATATATATATATATATATATATATATATATATATATATATATACACACACACACACATTCAGCAAAATGAACTATGTGCTGTAAAAGTGAAAGGTGTGGCATGTGTCGATTTTTTCTGTTTCTGTTTTGTATTTCCATTATTTAAGTGGTGACTGCCATTTTCCTGTCATAATTTGTTGATCTGTTGTGTGCCTCATGCGTATAATTGTCATTCTTCCATTTGAGTTGTTAAGGAAATAATTGACTCCTAGAAGTCTAATGCATGATTCTTATTGGCTGCTGCAAAGGTTTTATAACCCCATTATATAATATTTCATAGCAACACCTATTTCCTACATCATCACCTACACACAAAAAGAAAGTGTAATTAAAATAAACAACAATGACATCAAAACTAAAACTCAGTCAAATCACATTCCAATCTAAGCAATGCCAGATAAATGTAATGAGAGCACAGTTAAAAAACATTCACATTCTAAAAGTATAACTAAACCATATCACCATATTGCAACAGAACTAAACAGTTCAGAGTTGCTCATAAACTTTTCAAACCTTTCAAAATTTACATCCTATTGGCTACATTTATGTATTTTGTGCTCTGCCTGAGGTGAAAAAACAAAACATCCATTATGACTGCACAAATAGTGATGTCTGATGACTGTGATTTTTCTCCCACTTCCAGCGTGACAGATTGTTTACAGTACAGCACAATATTAGATAGTGAACAAACTGAAATATTTAAAAAAATACAGTAGCAAAAATGTGTACTATATGTTTCATACTTGGCTGTGCATGTTAAAGGCTGATCAGCCAGCCTCATTAATTTGAATGTCATGTGGTACACAGCTTCTTTTAAGGGATCTCATGTTAAATGTAGACGTAATGAAGAGTACATAGTGTTTTATGGGTATCTTATATTATTTATTAAAGATCCAGATATGGCATACTAACAGAGAGTAGGGAAGTATTTGCCAGAACTGTAAAAAATCTGTTCACAGGTGTGAAAATATATCTGTTGTCAATAGTTTTTCTGTTTGCGTTTGCAGAAGTATGATTCTGAATGGAAAAATATCTCAGCTGCACCCTCCTAGAATTCTTTCACTAGACTGAAATTAAATGGAAAACTTGCAACTTTGTATCTAGCAATTTGGTTTCTTTCTTAATAGGTATGGATTATCACAAAACAATCAGTACAATGTTTTTTCATTCCTGTAAATTGCTGTGGACGAAGCTATAATGGTGTTCAATTATTTTTCTTACTAAAGCAAAAGACAACAAGCATCATGTATATAGAAATTCAGTAATTATTGTGAGCTCAGAAAAAAAACTAGTCATTTGTCAAACATTTGTTTTTCTCAACCCTATAAAGTCCTACAGAGGCTAGAAACGTGTGTTACTGAGATGAATTACAGAGAAAACAATGTGAATTTTGCAAGGTTGCATGATTCTGCAAGAAGAGATATAACAATTTATAGTATATGAAATGATGAAACAAAGGGCATGATGCTATAACAAACAGAACTGACAAAATAAAAACTGTGAATGAGTGCAACACAAGTAATTTATTAGTACACAGTTAAAATAATAAAATGATGAAAAGGAACTATGTAAGTAAAATATGAATCAGATAAATCAGCAAAAGTGAGAAATAAAAGTAGGATATGTTGTAAAACTGGTGCATATGAAAAAGAGAACCATGTAATTAGCCAAGATGGTGGTCAAACTGCTTGCATCACTTTTATTACAGCCTAGAGTAGCTGTGACTGTAAGCATGCTAGCAAGTATTGCCCATCATTTAATCAACCCTACAAAATGTATTAGATGGGGACATCTCCTAAGGTCTATAATTGCAAGTAAGGTTGATGAATAAACATGGAAGGTTATCCAACATAAATATGAACATTAGCTGGTTCTTGGTGCTATTGAAGAGAAGAGGCTTGATTCTGGGAAGTTTGAAAATACATCAAAGAGCCTGAGTTATGTGTGCAATGCAAAACAATGAAAAAGAAATGCTGAGAATTTAAGGCCAAGATATAGAAGTTGAACTAAACCTAGATAAAGAGTGTGGTATTCTGTCTCCAGATACCTTTAAACAACTGATTCTAGAAGGCTGTGAGAGGAGAGCTGTGTTTACATTACCAGCTTATTTGTGTTGAGTGGTACCATTTCTGCAAAACTGATGGGAAGCCTATACTCCTTCAAAAGGTAGCACCCAATGAAGTGAACTGTCCTAATATTTTAAGCATTGTGGTGGAATGGTAAAATGAATTTATAGTGTAAAACTAAAGATGATGTGTACATAGACTAAATCACAATGCCATAAAGACACCTCAGATGTTGTATAAAACCATAGCAGTAACATCCTACATGACTGTATTGATTTATTCACAAGCTTAGGAAACATGCCAGGGGAATATCGCATACAAATAAAACCTACTGACTGCCAGTGATTTATGCTTTCAGAAATATATCAGTAGCACTCCTGAGTAAAGCTGAACAGAAACCAAAAAGAATGGAGAGCTTTGGTGTCATCGAGAAAGAACTAGAGCCGACAGAACATATGAAGAATATAGTCAATGTTGTGATGAAAGATAACTCACTTTCTATTGATGTTCAAGAA
This sequence comes from Protopterus annectens, assembly GCF_019279795.1. NCBI lineage: Eukaryota > Metazoa > Chordata > Ceratodontiformes > Protopteridae > Protopterus > Protopterus annectens. The sequence goes on from NC_056732.1 coordinate 1,092,327,280, forward strand.
CTGACTATAGAGAACAAATAATGATGTTATTCTTTGTTACCATTGAAGATATGGTTTCAAGAATGGTATATGTTATTTTTTTTCTATACTTGAAAATTCACCCATGATATGACTGCTCTGTCTCTGACGGACAGAAGCAGTCAAGTATATCACCACCTATATAAATCAAATTTGTGGGTCACATTTGGATTGCACAGCAAGCCTTATAAGGGCCCTAGTGGTCTTTAGCCTAGTATACCCATATGAACCAACTAGATGCAAACTATGGTTTCTGGCAGATTAAGTTCAATGAACCAAAGCTCCAAACTGTATACATTTAATATGCAATTGGAATGTACACATTTTTAAATATCCTGATTTATATTTCATCAGCAGTAGACTGTTACCATGGTAAATGGAGGCTTTGAAGATTCAACAAACATAACTAATAACCTAATAGGGGTCAGACATGAGATGAACATGAAAGAGAACTGGCACAGTTGCTAAAATATTAGGACAACATAATGTCAAGTTAAATAAGAAAATATGTATAATCAGTCTAGCATGTTTTAAATATTTAGGTCATATTTTAAAATTAGAGGGGCTGAAACTTGATCCAGAAAAAAATGCAAGTATGTCTGCGAATGCAAAGGTCAAAAACAATCAGGCCTTTCAGATGTTTCTAGGAATTAAGCATTTGGCTAATTTGTCTGAAACATCTATGCCTATATGAGTGCTCCTAGAGTGAGTTATAGCATACGAATGGAACTGTGACAGGAACAGGGTTTTAGAATGTTCAGTGTTCTAGAAACTAGCCATACATGCACCAATACTAAAGTTTTATGAGATGAAAAAAACAGATGTGCTCAAAGTAAATGCCTTTTAGAATGATATAAGAGCTGTTATCCTGCAGGAGAATTGATAAGGTACATACGGCTCAAGAGATTTTGAACAATTATATGTTCAGAGAGCAAATGAGCTGTTTAAATTCAGCCTAGACAATGAGCCCCATACATTACGTATGTTGACTTTAGCATTTTTATGAGAGAAGCATAAATAAATGATAAAAGAAGAACTGGAGATGATTGGTTAGTTCTATAGTATCAATAAAAGAAGATCTAGCAACAGAGGCTTTAGTCAGATAATAGCTGGTGTGTGACTGCTGCTTTCATAAGTCCATAAATGTAATTCACAGCCTCTATGTTTTAACTACTAGCATATACTTGTTTAATAAATTAGAAGATGTGAATGGGACTCTGAGTTAAGGCTGCCGACAGAAAGTGTTCTCTGTTCTGTCATCCACCCCCCTCACTCAGTGCAGCCTTCCATCTCCTTAAAATGATATATTGCATGCTCCTATTACTCTAGTAATATGTCCTAGACTTCCTGGTCTTGAATAGAGAGTGTGTTACTCCATATTATATAACTTGCGGTAACAGCTGAACCTTGCAAGCACTTGCATAGCTACTAAAGTTGTTACTATATTATAAGAAAGTAATTTAAAAGCCAGTATATTTTTGCTTGAATGAAGGAAACTTGGTTTTCATTTCTTGAAAGTCTTTCCACTGTGCATGAGTTATTAATGCTGTCATTGTTACCTGTCAACCATACAAAAAAGCTAACAGGATGCCAAACATTGTACTTATGTTAAATGTCTGAAACTCAGCATAGTAGCTACAAGGTATTAGGCATTGTGTAACTAACTCTTCATATTCAAACTCCAGTACACTACTTTCAACCACCTAATATTTCTTATATTGTCTCTTCCCTTACAGAACATTTTCCACAGTTAGCTTCCTTCACCCATAGGAAGTCCCCTCAATTGCAACCTGAAGCTGTTTTAGACAAGCATCAACCTAAACATTTGAGAATAAATGTTTCAAAAGTAAATGTATGTACCATCAGAAAGAATCAATTATTTTTACTAATATAGGCAACAAACACTCCACAAAGCTAATGTGGATATATCCTTAAGCTTTTAATCTGCTGTAAAGGTAGTGCACACTTGCAGGGTCAACTGGCTCTACCCCCCCCCCCACAGTGTAGACCTGGTTCCAAGCTATACCACTAGGTGGCAGCATTACTTCTAAATCAATCACCAGCTGCTTTTAGGTCTCACTGAGCATTTTTTAAATAAATCAAATACACAGGTTGTGGCTGTTACTCCTTATTGGAAGCAACTTAAAAAGTTTGAGTGGGTTAACCAGTTGGAGTAAAACCTACACATTTGCTAATAACAACCAAACCCAGGGACACAGAAGTTATTTGCAAACAGTAAAAGTGCTACAAACTACCATACAAGAAGTAACCTGGCTGATTGTTTGTCCTGGCCTAGTTGCATCTGGTTTTGTGTGGCCTGCTCCATTCACCCTCGCTATCACTCGGGCTCACTTCGCTTCCCTACCCTGCCCCCATTCCCGCCCACCCCTTACTCAATTTCCTTTATAGTTAACCGCACCTCCTCCACCCACTTCACTAGCCAATCATACAACACAACATGCCCACACCTCTTTAAATCCCCACCCCCTTAGTACTCACACTCTTACACCATTCCTATAGTTTTTCATCACCCTCTGAACTAACAATCTCATCTATCTCACACTACTCTAATTACTAATATGCTTACTATTCTTAATATACTATTTCTCCTTCTCCTTTTAACTACATTACTCTTTCTCTCAGTTCTCACATGCTGTCAAAGCACTACTGTTATACACACCAAATCACCCACCCTCACTTTATCTCCAAACCACAACACACCATTTTCAAATCTAGGTGCTTAGGATTTCCCTCTCTCTCCCCCCCTTGGCTGACCTGGTGTGACTTTGTTTGAACTCTACAGTTCCCTACAAAACGGTGTCTACAGGACTGCAATCAGTTTCTCTCAACATTTAAACAGATTGAACTCTAAAGTTCCCTACAAAACGGTGTCTACAGGACTGCAATCAGTTTCTCTCAACATTTAAACAGATTGAACTCTACAGTTCCCTACAAAATGGTGTCTACAGGACTGCAATCAGTTTCTCGCAACATTTAAACAGAGTAGGTTACACACAAAAAGCATTTGTTAAGCTTTCACTTACAGTGCTTTGTAATTAAGCAGGTCACCATATTGGTCAGCCATAGGGCTCTTTGTTTCTACTTGAGTGGTTGCCTCCTTCCCCTGTAACTGCAGTAAATTGACTCTTACATTACAGTTGTAATACTTACCTTATAGCTTTAGGACACCTTAGGAAACCTTATAAACTGCAATAGCCTGACATTTGAACAAGCAACCCTTGTAAAAATTCCCAAAATTGTATACTGTTGGTCTTTCTTTCCTGCTAAACATAAGTGAAATTACAGTGCTGAGTGCAAGTAACATTAAAGTACTGAGTGCAAATAACACAGTGCTGAGTGCAGATTTCCACTTATTTCTGGTGTGGTGTCTTGAGTCAATCAGGGTATTAACTGTAACCACCCCCACTGCCTTCTCTTTTCCCCACCCCCCTCTTTCCTCAAACAGGTTAAACTGCTACAATTTAGTACAGGCATCATTTTCAAATCTAGGTGCTTAGGATTTCCCTCGCTCTTCCCCCCTTGGCTGACCTGGTGTGACTTTGTGTAAGTTTCTTCATTGTATGGATCTTTCACTGTTTTTTGTGTAACTGAATGACCTGCTGCTAAATTCTGATTCTGCACAGACTGCTCTATTTTGTTTTTCAGAGGCTCTTTAAATAGCTAGTGACTTTACTGAATTTCTGTGGTAATATTTGTGTTTAAACTGAACCTGTACCTAGAGAAAGTGTATAATCAGAGCTCCTCCTTGCTGCATGTGTTTTTTAATGTTTAAATTGCACACACACATTGAAGAAGTGCTTTTATGACTTGAATAACTTGAGCTAGCTATACATGAAGTGCTTTTACTGGCAATTTTCTAGTTGTACAATTGTGAATAATTGATTTAGTTTTTCTGGTATATCTTTAAAATCTGGCAAGTGTTTATTTACTGCATTGCTCTCTTGCTTAGGTTTCCTAGCTATAAATCTTAGTTCATTCTGAAGTATGCTACTTTACTCCTCCCACCAAACCTTTCTGAATGCATTATTATATAATAACTGCCTGTTGTTGTCTTCATGCTTACCCTAGAATTTCTGCTTTTCTCTTTTCCTAGTTGAACTCTACAGTTCCCTACAAAACGGTGTCTACAGGACTGCAATCAGTTTCTCTCAACATTTAAACAGAGTAGGTTACACACAAAAAGCATTTGTTAAGCTTTCACTTACAGTGCTTTGTAATTAAGCAGGTCACCATATTGGTCAGCCATAGGGCTCTTTGTTTCTACTTGAGTGGTTGCCTCCTTCCCCTGTAACTGCAGTAAATTGACTCTTACATTAGAGCTGTAATACTTATCTTATAGCTTTAGGACACCTTAGGAAACCTTGTAAACTGCAATAGCCCTCGTTAAGCCCTCGCTCGGGCTGTCTTTGCTCCCCTCCCTGCCCCCAATTCCCTCCTGCCCCCAGTACCTCTAAATTTATAGTACTATAGCCACCCCCCACTTTCTAGATCCTATCTGCTTTCATCTGGGATAATTCTACCCACCCCTATTCTACTACCTACATTTAATAGCACCTATTAGCTTTCATCTGGCATTCTCCCATCCCCCTTCCAGTACCTTTACCTCACCACTCTATCTTCTGGTGTTGCATCACCAGGTAAAACAGTTCCTTCACTCACTAGCTGAATCACATTTTACTACCCCTCTTGTTCACACCCCTCTTGTTCACACCATACCTCCTTACCTTGTATGAAAACCTGTTTCTTATGGGATTTCAGGTCCCAAAAGGCCATACTATCACCCCAGCTGTAAATCCTTCCACCTTCAACCATACTTACAGTACCAGATCCTATCCAACATCTTGTTCAGTCTATCAACATCTCAACCCCAGGCACATTAGCTCTAGATCCAAACACTACCACAAACTAATAAACAAATTCCTGAAGTTCATCACCAAGTATAGATTCAACCTAATACTTGGTGGTGATATTCACCCCAACCCTGGCCCACTCACTTCAGATACACATACCCCCTCTACTTGTAATCTAAGCTACAAACCTACAATTAATTGGCCAACTAACTCTCTCCTAGTCTGTCATCTCAATATTAGAAGCATTCATAACAAGGTACATGAATTGCATGCACCTCTGGATGTCTACTCCCCTGAGATTCTCTGTTTATCTGAAACCTGGTTAAAACCTAACACTAAAGACAATAAAGTGTTACCACCTGGGTACAACATACACAGGCTGGATCGTGCTTCGAGGAAGGGGGGTGGGGTAGCTGTACTCGATAAATCTGAGTTGAATGTCACCATAGATGTAATACAACCTCCTCAGATTAATAACTCTGAGATTCTTGCCACCAAATTACAACTTAATAAAAATAAATGCATTAATATCATCTGTATGTACATTCCCCCAGGTAACAATATATCTACATTTGAAGATATCCTGCACTGGTTATCATGTCACCCCCCCCCCAAGAAACCCTACTACTTGGAGACTTTAACATAGACTGGGGCACCTGTTCCTTAGAATCCCCAACCACCCATATTAACCTGCATGCATTTACACAAATCATATCCACCCCTACCAGGATAGGTAAACCCAACCAAAAAGAAAGTATACTTGACTGGGTACTCATAAATAAACAGTCACCCCCATCTGTACACCTCTGGTACCCTCCTTAATGGCCTAAGCGATCACCTTCTCACATATGTAATTAAGCACAAAACTATTAATTCCCAACAACCCTTACTCAGAAAGGTTAGAAACAATAAAAACGTTGACCCTGCCAAATTCCAACAAGAACTAAACTCATGTAATTGGTCTATTCTAAAACACCTCCACTTAGAGGAAGCAGTAGCATACTTTAACAACAAATTCCTTGAGATCCTTGATTTGCATGCACCTGTTCGTTCAAAGAGAACCAAGGCAAAAACTGCACAATGGCTTTCTATAGAGTCTAAACTCAAAATTACCCTTAGAAACAAAGCATGGGCTTTATGGCATTCTTCTAAAGACCCTCAAGATCACATTAAATACAGGCAATTCAGGAACGAAACCAAAAAAATCAATTTTACAAGACAAAAAACAATACTACTGTAATTTACAGACAGTAAATCAAAATAACCCTCAGAAGTTTTGGGCAGGTTTAAATAATCTACTACATCCTGGACAAACTTCAACCCCAATCCCTGCTGCTACTATTGATAAAACCCCTGAAGATGTTTCTGATAGTTTTAACCAATTCTTTACTGAGACAATTCAAGCCCTAGCTAGCCAACTACCTCCTAGCTCCCCTGGTCCTGAAAGTAGCACCCCTAGAAACCTACTTGCGTTCAGCTTCCAACCAGTCACCACCTCACTTATCCGTACCTTGATCAAAAAATTAAAACCCACTACACTTTCTGCTGATCAACTTCCTGCCGAGTACCTACAAAAATCAGCTGATGCTATTGCTTACCCCGTCTCAATACTAATTAATCGAACCATAGTAGAAGCTAAAATTCCCACAATCTGGAAAATATCCTATGTAATCCCACTTCACAAAGGAGGCAGCTCTACTGAATTCTCCAATTATAGGCCAATAGCTATACTCTCTCCACTTGCAAAGATTATGGAAAAATGTATTCATAGACAACTCATGCACCACCTAATCCAAAATCGCCTTATGGCAGACACTCAGCATGGCTTCCATCCTCATCACAGTACTACTTCAGCCCTCCTAGCCTTTACTAATACCATAAACCATAATCGCAACAATAATTATATATCCTCAGCCCTCTTTTTGGATCTTTCCAAGGCATTCGATATGGTTGATCACCAACTTTTAATCCACACCCTGCAAACATTCTGTCTAGATACTGGAGCCCTCCATTGGTTTCAATCCTACCTGATTGATCGACAGCAGGCTGTCCTCTGGTGGAGCAAACTCTCTAACCTTCTACCTAACACCCTCGGAGTACCACAAGGCTCTATACTAGGGCCCTTGCTGTTCTCCATCTTCATTAACGACCTTTATACTGTCATCCCAAAAGTCAGCTGTATCCAATATGCTGATGACTCTACTCTGATTTGCTCAGCCACATCTCCAGTAGAGTTATGGTCAGCTACCCAGACCACCTTTAATACAATAGAAAACTGGCTTTCTGAACATTGTCTGATCCTAAATCCCCAAAAAACTAAAATGCTGTTATTTTCACCAACACATAGGTCTACCGCTTTCACCTTTACCATAAAATCAAATGATGGCACAATAATCTCGCCTGACCCATCTACAAAACTATTAGGTGTCATCATAGACAATAATCTCAAATTTGACCTACATGTTAACCAAACTATCAAAACCATCAATAAAAACTAGGGTCACTTTACAGAATAAAAGCCTTCCTAACCCCTCCAGCTAAAATTGCCATAGCTCGCTCTCACCTTCTTTCAACCCTTCTGTATGCATCCCCTCTACTTTCGAATTTGAACAAGACTGTCCTTAACAAACTCTCAATTTGCTACAACCACATTGCCAGGTTTGCCACTGGGCTGCCTTTTAGGACACATCATTGCATCAATCTAAATCAGCTTGGTTGGCTTGAACTACCTAGCCTATTCCAGTATAACCAACTGATTATGGCCTATAAAATCCGCTATAATCCAGACAATACTCCTGCACTTAAAAATATTATCACCCCCTATAACAATCCTAGACCGCTTCGATCCTCTAACAAACTACTAATTCAGACTAGCAAAATTAATAACACAGCCGGTGATTCTCTCTTTGCAAACTCTGTAAGTAGATCCTGGAACTCTCTTCCAGCTGATATTACCTTACTTTCCACCTTAGGTCAATTTAAAACTAGACTCAAACAACATTTGTCACTTAACTGGCTATGTCAATGTATCAAGCCTAGCTAACTCGAATGTGTAAAACTCTGTTAACCAGTTTACTGTGTAATTTAATTTAATCCTGACTTGTGCTCAGGACTAACTGTAACCTGTGGAACTTGTTTAACTTGCTTACTTATGTAATCTCTGTAAATAGTCTGTTTGTAATATGTAATGCTGGTATTATGTAATGCTGTATCTGCTTACCCTTGGAGCTTTTCTCCCCGGGCCTCCGCTGAAAATGGACATGCATCCAGTCGGACTATCCCGGTCAACAAATGTAAAATAAATAAAAAATAAATCTACCTTTACATACATTTCCCCCTCCCTATCTAACTTCACCATTACTGCCGCACATAGATTCAAATACTTCCTTACACCTAAACAGCATGTCAACCACAAAAACAAATATCCACACATGCACCCAATCTCTCCAATAATCAATTTCATATTATGTAACCTGTTACTATCAGGAGACGTCCACCACAACCCAGGTCCTAACAATTCTCCTCAAAATACTTTCAGTACCACTACCACCTCTGTGTTCTCTTCAACCTCTCCATCATCCATTACTAATACTATTCCCCAAAAAAGACTCACTGTCTCATCTATAAATATTCAAAGTATAGTTAAAAAAACAACACACTTCATGCTTGGATCACTCAACATAACCCAAACATACTTGCCTTGTGTGAAACTTGGTTAAAACCAAGTATTTCTAATTCTGAAATTCTTCCCCCTAGCTACAAGGCATGACAGACTTTCAAAAAGAGGAGAGGGAGTCGCAATCATGTATTTTAACTGTCTGTCTGTCTCCCCTATCTCTTTTCCCATATCTGACTTTCTCCCAGCTGAGATAATTTTAGCTGACTTTAAACTTAGCCACCATAAAAAACTTGCCATTGCATCAATATATATCCCTCCTGGAAATAATGTCCCCATTTTAGAACACGTTCTATCCTGGATATTTATTTATTTATTTATTTTATTTTATTTATTGCAAAACTATCCCTTATGAAACCACCATACTAGGAGATGTCAATATTGACTGGCTGCAGATCAATAAAGAATCACCTTCTACCTCTCTCAACCTGTATGGATTCACACAGCTCATCTCTTCCCCTACCCACCTTCATAAATTTTCCTCTAGTGGTTCATTTATTGACTGGATACTGGTATTTCAACCCCAACATTACCATAATCTAACCACTCTACCAGACACATTAGATGACAACCTACCTTTACTAGTTCACAGAAACTCTGAACACCTGCATAAAGCACAACAATATAAGGTGACCCGTGATCTGTCTAGCTATTCTCCTGACTCACTAAATCACCTCCTCTCTACTATAAACTGGTTCTTTCTCTCTAATCTCACTATCGAAGCAGTTCTACACTTCAACAACACCTTTCTATCCATCCTCAACTTCCTTGCCCCCACTAGGAAAACTCGCATCAAATTCAGATATGCCCCATGACTAACTAAAAGTATCCTTACACTCATGAAGACCAGAGATAAAGCTTGGAAAACTTGGAAAGGCAATAATACCTCTTCCAACCTTATCTCTTACAGGGAACTTAGAAACAAAGCTAAGAAACAAAATCTTGATAAAAAGAACTATTACCAATCCTCAACAATCCCAACTGTAATCCTAAAAAAATTCTGGAACTCTATAAATAAACTTCTCTCACCTGGTACCCCTACCCCACCCACACCTTATTCTGACAAGACTGCTCTGGAAATAGCAACCCTCCTTAATAAATTCTTCATTGAAACCATTGAAAACTTAACTGTAACTAACTTCTCCACCTGTACCTCTTTCAATCCATCTACAGCTTCATCCAACTCTGATTCACCTCTCTCACCCTCACTCTCATTCTTACTATCACCTGTTCCCACCTCTTATATCAAGTTGCTCTTAACTAAACTAAAACCTGGTTCACCCTGAGCTGATAACTTTCCTCCATTAATTCCTTAAACATGCAGCTACATCTCTAGCTTACCCCATATCTATCCTGATTAATAGATCCATAAAAGAAGGCAAAGTCCCTGAAATCTGGAAGAAAAGTTTTGTAGTACCTCTTCATAAAAGAAGAAACTCCACCAAGCCAACCAATTTCAGACCAATTGCCATACTGTGTCCTCTCTCCAAAATACTGGAAAAGTGTATCCATAAGCAAGTACTTAATCATCTGCTACAAGAAAACCTCCTCACACCAACTCAACGTGGCTTCTGCCCCACACATAGCACAGCTACCGCTCTTGTATCCTCTACTAATAACATTGCTCAAGTCAGGGATAATAACAAAATAGCATCATCCCTCTTTCTGGACCTGTCAAAAGCATTCAACACTGTATATCTTAACATACTTCACCATAAACTCTCCAACCTAGGCTTCTCTAACTCCACCACCTCCTGGTTCTGTGATTACCTCACTAATAGACACCAGGCTGTTAGATGGAACTCTTCCTACGCCCCCTTTCTAGCAGTTAGGACAGAGGTCCCACAAGGATCAATATTGGGCCCTCTCCTCTTCAATGTATTTACCAATGACCTTTTCTCATCCTGCCCCCAATCCAATCTTATTCAGTATTCTGATGACTCAACCATCATCACCTCTACTGACAACATAGAAAACCTTCAATCCCTTACACAAAACTCACGCTACTCAGTTGAAAACTGACTACAAATCCAACCAACTCCTGCTAAATGCGAGCAAAACTAAGCTACTACTTTTCCTACCTAAAAATCTGGAACATGCAAAACAGAACTTTTCCGTAACATCCCTTAATGGAACTAAAATTTCTGTTGACACCCAAACAAAACTCCTTAGAGCAATAATTGATGATGAACTTAAATTCAACCATCACATTCATAGCTCAATAAAAACAACACCAAAAACTAGGTCTGCTTTACCTTCACAAAAACTTTCTTCCCTGTGCATCCAGGCCATTCCTTGCCCAATCCCTGCTTCTACCATCCCTATTATATGCTTCACCTATGCCTACCCATCTACAGAGTAACCTAATATCCAAACTAGAAACCACATACAACAAAGTAGCCAGATTTGTTGCAAATCAACCTTATAAATCCCATCACTGCCTCTCATTAAAGGCTTTACACTGGCCTGAATTTTCCAACTTACTGTGTCAATCCCATCTCCTTATAGCCCACAATATACTAAACAATCCTAAATCCTGCCCATCCCTTGCAAATTCTCTTACACTTTATACTCCTCAATGCCCACTAAGAAGTATTTAATCAATACTTTCTTGAAGTTCATAAGCCAAACAAAACCTTTGGGAAAATACTCCATTGTCACTCAGTTGCAAGAAATTGGAACACACTCCCTTTAGCCCTTAGACTACTTAAAGACAAAAATGCCTTCAAGAAACAGCTTAAATCTTTTTTCCTATCAAATTGGATATGTTCATGCTCTAAACTAATACCCAACAAACATTCAGGGATAACCTAACTTAACTGTTTCACTTCTAGCTCTCTCTTACTACTACCTACACATTCTTTTTTCTGTCATATTCCATGCTAGTTAGCTCATGTTACACTCAATTCCCATAATCCCTTATTACTGTTCTTTAATTTATTTAACTTCCAAAGTTCACACAACTTTATCTGCATATTTGATTACTTCATGCCTAGTACCTTGGTTCAGCAATGTATTGACCTTAGTCCTATCATATTTCTGCTTAGTTTCTTGCCGTACTACATGAAAGTTTCCATATATGTATTGTATTTCTATCCATTCTATATATTCCTTTATTGCATGCTATGTAATTACTTCAGAAATATGTATAGTTAAAATGTGATCTGTGTTTATCTTTGTTCTTACTATTTGTTTACTTAAACTTTTTTTGGGGAGCTTTTCTCCTCGGGTCTCTGCTGAAAAAGGGCTTCTAAGAACCCAGACAGACTAACCTGGTTAACAAATGTAAAAATAAATAAATAAAGTAAACACTTCCAAGGTTTACTGATATTGACTTACAAATGCAGTTACTGAAAGGTGTTATAAAGAAAGGATGACATGAGCAAATTTGTCATTAAGGAAGTAAACTTGATCTTATTTTTCTTTCAAGGAAGAACTTAGTGATGTCTGGTAGTTGGCTTAGAGGGTTAAGGCTTTAAACTGTAGTTCCTATAGTACATGATATGATTCACTCTGCCATAATTTACCTACTGTGACCTCGAGCGAGTCATTTAATCAAGCATTAGCATTACTTACTCCTGGGTCAAAAAATTGTGGGCCTCATTGGTTAACACAGATAGATTATTATTATATTGATATTGTATTTTATATATTTAAATCTGATAATAGTTTCCAGTCAACTGAGAAAACAAATTATTGTGAAGATTAATGAATCATCCTGAGAAATAATAAAGTTAAAAAGAGTGCAAGATATTTAATTGTTTAGCTATGAATGTTACTCAAACAGAACTAGTAGTGAAATGCTGTGGCATCTGAAGTGTTCATGACATAGCCACAACCCAAAGGAGAAATGATACCATATTTAGCTTTAGGCCATCTGTGAAGTCTAGTGAGCATAGATTTGTTCCTGTTTAGAAAAGCCCTGCATGTCATAACTTTGGATTATTATCCTGATTTCTCAGAAATAATCAGTTAGAATAATTGCATTAGCATCTATATTCTTAAGACAAGAAGTATTGAATGTTCTTATATGTAGCAGTGATCTACTTTACACAGGTCAGGAATTTAGATGATTTTTGCATTAGTGGAAGTTCAGACATGCCAGTACAAGTTTGCACTACTCTCAGGCAAGTGGGCACAACTATCCAAATAGCAAAGAAACTAATAAGAGATATAGTAAAAGCTATGAAAATGTCATCCTATAATTCTGAAATGCAGAAATATATTTATGCTTTTGGCTTATTAAATCACCTTATATTTGTCTCATGTCTTGAGCTGTTTGATTCACCCTTTACAGCACCCTTTGAAATATTATACATAAATATTCCATTGCAGGGTTTCATTTACTTACTAGCTTAACCATTAATGCACAGAAGTTTGAAAAGTAGATTCCTTATTTCAGTTATATAGCAGATGCCTGAAGTTCAACACAATATAAACAAAATGGTGGAAATAAATCAGGAGATATAAATAATACTATAACAGAAACTGCAGATGGCTACAAGACGGTTTACCTTCATAAGGTTGGGAGTCCATTGTACGATGCTCTAAAGTGCGAATGTACAATGGCAAGATTTGTAAATGTCAAAACATAGTTTTGAATTCAAATGAGTGAAGGCCAGTGTACATTCACTCATGTGAATCCGGCATTCCGAGTGCATGTCACACTACAGTGGGGATCGGGACATATACCCTTTCCTTCACTGTAGTGTGATCTCAGAGTTAGTATATTAAATTAGTGTGGGGTGCAGGGGGCTTGACCCCCTGCATAATGGTCTTTGGGGACATCCATAAATGTCGGGTGTTTCAAACGTATTCGACATTTCCAGATAGTTGAATTCATTGTGTAGCACTTTCGTTGTTTTCAGCAGTTGAAAGGGCAGTTTCTGACATTTTGAGTTGGTTATTTGACCAGTCGCATATTTTATTTGTGACCTAATGGAGGTAAACCCTACAAGACATGTAGGTTGCAGACAGAATAAGAGCCCAGACGTCATGGGAAATGTTGCAGCCTGCAGATGAAGTAGATGGTAAAGCAGTTGAAACAAGATTTGGTGCTGTTCACTGGGGAATATGTTAGCCTGTATAAAAAAGTTACAAACATTTATATAAGGCATACATATCACAGTTCAAGGTCCAGGAATATAACCAAAAGTGTAGCAGCTAAAACTTAAAAAAAAAAAAAAAATAGAAATTGTGAGAACTATGATAGTCAAGGGGTGATGTGACTCCTGAAGCTGTGTCTCCAAACAGAACTATGGTGCAGCAAGAATTTTCCCAAAAAGAAGGACAGATGTTTATTGTAAATAAGCCTGTTATATTTGCATACTGGATGTAGTGTCAGTGGTACAACAGGTAGCATATTTGCCTTTGGTGCAGAAGGCTGTGGGTTTTATTCCCACTCACTTTAGATCAATTACTACCACTGCAGCATGAGGGGGTGGTGCTTTCCTGCATGTGCCATCCTTCACATAAGGCATTAAATCAAGACCCCCTCTACTTAAGTTGATAGTGGATGCAAAAGATCCCATGGCACCTATCAAAAAGAGTTGGGGTCCTTTATGTACAAAAAGTAATCTTATTTACAAAATATTTATATATTTACAAATATTTACATATGCACAAATATATAAATATACTAATCTGTTTACACATATTCAAAATTTCCTTTATGATGATGCTAAGCTTTCATCCCTATTAGACCCCCACTCCTTTTCCATAGCCATCTGATTTTACTTAATATTATTGCTAAAATCCATTTACCATTAAACATAATTTCATTTATTTCATTCCATATAACCCATATAATATATAAAAACCTTTTATCTATTCTTTTAACATATTCTTTATTCTTGGAGATTCCAAGATGGTCGCCGGCTAGACTGCTCCCTATTCACTGAACTCCTCACAGCTTGGACATTACCGGCTTTTTTTAACATCTTTCAAGCGCAATTTCTCCAGTTTTTTTTTATAGAAAGTATCTCTGACAAAATTCCTTCATTCTGAGCTTATTTATTTTCAAAAAAGTTTAACTTTTTTTAATAATTTACCTCAGACAAATTTTGGACTTCAACTGTCTCCTGCCACGTGCACTTCAGAAGCTCTACCCTGTGTCAAGCATCCTGTTTTCACACCTCTATCCTGGGCATGGCTGGCAACTCTGACACCATGGATACGCAGACAACCAAGGCCAAATTTTCTTCTATGCTTTCTCCAGAGAAGGACACTGGCTCAAAAAGATTAAGAACCACTAAACAAACTACTGAGAACATTAAAGTAAGTGCCAAAGATAAAAGTGACTCTAACTTTCATTTGGAAGACTTAAAGATGGCATTACAACCCATTCAGAGTGCCATACAGAGTTTTTCTGTTCAATTCACTGATTTTGGTAAAACCTTAAAACAGATAAATAAAAGAATGGACATTCTTGAAAACAAATATTTAGCTTTGGAAATGAGAGCAGATATCATGGATCAAGATCTAAAATCCAAAGATACTATTATTACAGAAGTACAAGCCAAATTACTGGACTTAGAGGCATGAAGTCGTAGAAATAATATAATAATTAGAGGTTTACCGGAATCTTATGAAAATCAACACTTACTATCTGTGACTAAACAAATATTTGAGGCACTACTTAACCGTGAGACAACTTCAAAATCCATAATTGTAGAAAGAGCACACAGAGCCTTGCGTGCCCATCAAGATTCTGCTCCACCTCAGATTATTTACACAAGGTTACTATACTTTCAAGATACCCAAAGTATTCTGGTAGCAGCCAAAAGTAAAAAACATCTTATCTGGAATTCACATAAGCTGACCTTTTCACAGGATTTACCTCCTCAAATAAAACTGAATAGACAAAAGCTTTCACCATATTGTGCAGACCTGATAAAAAGGGAAATTAAGTTCCGCATGAGTTACCCAAACACTCTATCTTTCAACTACAGTGACAGGAGACATATAATTACAAATCCACAAGAAGCAAAAGACATCTTCCTAAAATTATTTAAGATCCTTCCTGATACAGCTGCACAAAAGTAACTCATCTAACTGTTGTAAGTACATTTACTGTTAGATATGTAAATCAACATATTATAATATGTATTCTTTAATCACAATGGCTATATGACAGACTTTTTACAAAAAGAGAATTTAGTCCAGACTTATTGTAAGAAAGTCATATGCTTGAAAATAACTGGACTAGTCATATATTCTAGTGTCTGTAATATTTATATGTACTGCTTACACAGTATTTGAGAACCATCAGAGCCTAAATATTTAAGAAACCATGGCTTTCAATATTAAATTGTCACTTATCAAAATGGAAGCTGCAATATCCAGACTTCAGTACTGATATTATGCTACTAACCTGGCTGAAGCTTCTTAATTTGTGTCCAAAATACGATGGAGAGGGTTTCCCTTCATCTATGGATCTGCATTGGTGTCGTGATGTGGGGAAAATAGAGATTCATTCATCATGGCAATGGTATGTTGTTTGGAATCAGTATCCTGTTGCTGTGCTTGTCTGGCTTGGAAGTGATCGCTGACTTGGATGTGTCGAGCCCTTTACATGCTTCTGATCGCATAGAGTGTGGCTTCCTGGCTTATTGAGGCCTCGCTTTATGTGGAGTGTGGATTCCCATCGTCGGAGACTCTGTTCTAGCTGTCCTGTTGTTGTTTCTTCACGTAAGTGTGTTTTTCCCCGCGTAGGTTGAATCTGATGATTTACGCGCTTTGAGAGGCTTGTTTCATGTTCGTGTGGATTTCTACGTATGCGCTGAAGCTTTGCTGCCTTTGAGACTGTTTCTCAGGAAAGACTTTGTTTAGTCTTATGTTATAGGTTTTTTACCTACTGATATGTTCCCTAAATACACTAAGCACATCAAGCCTTTAGAATAATTGTAGTTTCATATATTATAGCTTCTTGCATAGCTAAATGGGTTCAAAGTTAAATATAATGTTAACATCCCTTCATAGTGGGCTTAGGTTGGTAAATTATTTGACTAAGGGATGTGGGTTAGGCTATGCTTTTCATTATTTTATTTATGATAAAAATGTCATTTCTTATACAGAAACATGAAACATCATAAGATATTACTAGATTGGGTAGTGCTTAACATATGTGTTAGGGGATTCCTTGAGCCCTTGGCATACATTACATTATACATATTACCTAACTCAGAGTGAAACCATATCTATGATAAGTTATTAAACAATATTTTACTTATTTTTTACTGTATGTAATGTAGATGGGAGACTTGAAACTGCATACTAGATGGATGATTGATACTAGATGTGATGGTGATCCCACTATTAAAAGAAATTATATCCACTTGTATTCTACGAACTAGTTTAGTCAATAATTACATTATTAGTCAGAGTTATATTGATTATATGGTTTATTGATACAAAAATATTATATCTTAAATAAATAAATAAACACTTCTTATTCTAGATACTTTCAAATTATAGGGTTTGAGATATATTCTTATGTTAATACATTCACTTACATGTTTACTTTGCTCTAGATATATTAAAATTCTACTATGATATTTATGTTTCACACGCACCTATTAATGTAAATATATATTATAGTGTTAGATTAACAATATTTTCTTTATTTGACATAATTTTAATTAACTTTATAGGAGCTTGTGAATACACATGTGAATGGGGTTAAGTATGTCGGGCATCTTGTTGTTAGATTATTGTGTAAATATGTTTAGTTTTGTTAACTTTATTATAGTCCTTCTCAGGACTTTACCCAAATTTTCTTTTGTTACATGGGATTTATTGGTGACCAAATATACACATCATACATATAGCTATCTATGTCTTCCTTCTTTAGATAAGTTTAGGTGGATAGGCACTGGGGTAGGGAAGTGGGAAGATTTTGAGACTAAAGTTAATTTTATTTTGAATCATACCTTTATACATAATAATTGTTGTACTGGGACTAAGTCTTGTTTTTCTTTTTCTTCTCCTTTTTTTTTTTTTATTTTTTTCATACACAAACAATTTATTCTCCTGCATTTCTTTTAATAGACCTTTGATAACCATATGAACAATTTATTAATAATTGATTCCTGGAATGTAAGAGGGATTAAGAACAAAGCTAAGAAATCTTTACTATTCCATTTAATGTATAAATCACATGCTAATATATGTTTTCTGCAAGAAACACATTTTTCTAGAGATGACTGGTACAAAGAAAAAAGTAAAAAGTGGATCAAAAAAATAATAGCTTCTGGTGACACTTCTAATGCCAGAGGGGTGGCTATCATAATTAAACAAAAATTTCAGGGGATTATTGTCGAAGAAAAACATGACAATGAGGGCAGATGGTGCTACTTTACTTCCACCTTACAAAATTTAGATAAACCACTTTTGGTGCTAAATATTTATGGTCCTTGTAGCCATCAACATTTTTTTATTCTACAGATATATAATATTCTCGTGTCTTATAAAGATCACTATGTTATAGTAGGTGGAGACTGGAATGCTGTAATTAACCCAGTTATAGACCGCACTAGTTGTTCCCCTTCTTATAATCAACAAGCATCCCTTGTGCTAGAAGAACTTATATTAGACTATAATCTTATAGACCCTCTACAACTTACTAAATACTCAAATA
Organism: Protopterus annectens; assembly: GCF_019279795.1. Taxonomy (NCBI): domain Eukaryota; kingdom Metazoa; phylum Chordata; order Ceratodontiformes; family Protopteridae; genus Protopterus; species Protopterus annectens. The sequence continues at coordinate 1,092,345,482 of NC_056732.1, forward strand.
AAAAAGATATATATATATACATATTACTCAAAATGTTATCATTCATGGTCAAGGTTAGATTTCTTTCTTATATCTACTTTTCTATCACAATTGTTACTAGACTTTAGTATTGAGCCCAGATTTCTTTCTGATCACTCTAGAATCGTACTAAAATTAAATATGGACTTTAATTCTAGACATACATTCAAACAAAATAGTTGGACCTTGAATAATAATTTGCTCTCTAATAAAGATATTGGTAAAATATGTATCGAAATAATTCAGGAAATGGAAAATAACCTAGACTCAACGGATATTCCCTATGATATACAGTGGGCTGCTTGCAAGGCTAGGTTGAGGGGAATGTTCATTGGTAAAGCTTCATACCTTAAAAAACAATTCAATAATAAAGAAAGATTCCTAAAACTAAAGATTCAATCTCTTGAAACTCAATATAGATTAAATTTGGACCCTTCATATTATAAGCAAATTATACAATCTCAAAAAGAACTTCTGTTATTACATCAAAATAACCTCTCAATACTGGAGCAAAGATTATTAGCCACTTACTCTGAATGGGCTCAAGTACCTTCCAAAACTTTAGCAAGAATAATTAAAAAAAACTTTGATAGGCCTAAAATATCGCCTATACAATACAAAAATCAAGTATATAACACTGACAAGGAAATTTTGCAACTTTTTACACTATTATATACTGATTTATATTCCAAAAACCCTAAACCTATTGTTAATTGTCATATAAATAGTTTTCTAAGTTCTATAATGTTCCCTATGTTGAATGAAAAACAACAAAACATTTTGTCAGCTCCTCTAAGTCTCCTTGAGATCTCGGATTCCATTGACAGACTCAAACTTGGTAAATCCCCGGGCCCAGACAGATTCACACCGGAATTTTTTAAATCCTTTAAGTCAGTAATTGCTCCCTTCTTGTTCAAGGTTTATAATTACATTACAATAAATGACATAGCTGATCTCCACTGGAACACCTCAAAAACTATACTATTTTTAAAGAATAATAAAGACAAAACTGACCCCAATAATTACAGACCCATTTCATTAATCAATTTAGACATTAAAATTTTATCTTCTATTCTGGCTAATAGACTAAAGAAAGTTTTAACATCAATAACCTCTCCATACCAATCAGGTTTTACATCTCATAGACATGCATGGGACAACACTCTGACTATGGAATCCATTATACACCTTACGGAAAATGATAATAATCCACTATATGCATTGATTCTTGATGCATCAAAAGCATTTGATAGAGTAAGTTGGGACCTCCTCTTTCAAACTATGACCTGTTTTAATATTCCTATATCATTTATAAATTCAATCAAAACTTTATATAAAGAATCCTTTACCAGATTGTATATTAATGGATCTACATCACTCCCTATAAAGATTACCAATGGTACAAGACAGGGCTGTCCTTTATCTCCTTTTCTTTTTAATTTGTATCTAGAACCATTACTTTTATACATAACACAAAATACATTCCATAGGATTCCTAGGGTTTTGAGCACTAATTTACTTTTCTCAGCTTTTGCCAATGATCTAGTAATATACTTTCAAACACCTATCACAGACCTAAACAAACTTGTCAACTCTATTGAGAAATTTTCACTTGCGTCGGATTATCATATTAATTCCCAAAAGACTCATATTCTTCCTTTAAATTATTTGGCACATAAACCATACCTATTTCCTGGATCTTCTTTTAATATTACTTATGGAGTTAAATATTTGGGTATTCATGTGGATCAAAATAGCCTATCTACATTCCAAAATAACTTGAATAAAATATGGACATCAATAATGCTTGATATGCGTAGATGGGAACTTCTTAACTTATCACTTTTATCCAAAGCTGCAGTGATTAAAATTAATATTCTCCCTAAATTTCTCTATCAATTCAATTCCTCAGATCAAATCATTCCTAAATCTTTCTTTAATAGAGTTAATAAAGAACTAGCTAAATTTTTGTGGTTTCCTAAAACTGTTAGGATCTCTTATTTTAAATTATCTACTTCAAAAGACAGGGGTGGTCTGGGTCTGCCAAATTTGTATCTCTATTATTTAATTGTTTCGGCCAACAAACTTCTTTCCATTTCTAAACTGAACAATATTAACTACAATCAATCTCCAATTTGGGTTAAGCTATGGCATCAATATATTATATCCAAAAACATTAACCCTGCTGCCATTCCATTCATCTCTATAGATATCATAAACACACTCAAAATCTCAAATTTCCTGAAACAAAAGATCAAAGCATTTCAGGAGCTACTGAAACTTGTCAAGCTTGATAATAGTCTTTATTTACTTCAGCCACTTCACCTGAATCCCAATCTTAAATTAGATAATATGCCATTTAATCTTACAAACTACCCTCTTATCAAAAATATGAATGTTTGGGATCTCTTGAAATATAAAGATTTGTCCCTGACTAATCTGCAGAATATACTGAAAGCCAATTGTAAATATACTATAATTCTACGTCAATTAAGAGATGTAATTATGGCTAAATGCGCTCTTAATAAGCCAAAAGAACAAGATCTTAATAATTTAGATACAATAATTAAAACATTATCACTCCCTGAGAAAATGCTATCAAAATCATATAACTTATTAAACAAATTCATACAAGACTCATTATGTCTTTTTTCTAACTTCTGGGATAAACATAATTCTCAATTAACTGAGAAACAAAAACTCTTGGCTATTAGAAACACTTTGGAACACTCCCCTTTTAAGAAATTGTTCTATACCCAATTGATGATAAATAATAATGCATATCATACCCCTTCCAAACTTAATAAATTTGATGCTAGTAAGTCTCCCTCTTGTCCCTGTTGCTCATTTCCAAAAGCTGACCTTCTGCATATTTTTTGGTATTGCCACTATTCACATAAACTTTGGACTTCTTTGAAGGTAAGGTTACAGAAAATGGGATATCACAAATCCACCTTATCCTGGGAAACAGCAATTCTTCACATACCCTCGATACATCTTTCTAAATTAGACACACATGTATTTATATTTATTTTCTTGCTCATAAATCTTTACATTACCAAAAACTGGCTTGATCGCACTAAATTAAATTGGAATGCCTTTAGAACAATGGCTTACTCCTACATTTCCACACAAAAATCTATGTTGAAGAGTCCCAAAAAATGGCTTTAAATAACAAAACTATAGAGAAGGTCCTCTATATTATTAATATTGATTGATAGTTTTTACTTTTTTGTCTTAGTACACTAATAGGAATTATTTACCTTCATACTTCATTTTCTCACATGATTAAAATATCATTTAATCATTTGCACCTTGGTCACCATTTGTACATATTGTATATACTGTTATTTTCTTTAATTTTCACATTCATGAGTTGAAATATGCTTATATATCTTGTGTAACTTCTAATAACTCCTAAATGACTATATTTACAATGTTTTGATGTTTGTTGTTATGTTATATTTTATAATTCAATAAAGAGATTTTTGAGAAAAAAAACATTCTTTATTCTGTTCTTATAATATACATATTTAATCATATCCATGTTTATTTTATCCACTTCTTTTATATCTTAAAAGAAATCTTCTTTACATAGTTTTTACCATAACATTTTTACTGTTTTACATTTCAAAAACACATTTCGTAGTTTCTTCTTCCTGACAGTGTAAAGATATTCTATCACTTTTCTTTTTATATGGCATATCTTTTACTAGCAATTACCAGTCCCCTCAAAAAAATCTTGACATTCTATTTTCTGTTTACACCATTCGCTTCTTATTTTTATAGCATTAATTATTTTCACCTATTAGATTTTCCCATGGTTTTACATAGTAATGTTTTATCATTACATTCTTATACCATACTTTTATCTCTTTATCTATATCATCAGTTTTTATTTTCCACAAAAATATTTTTGGTAATGTACTATTTCTTTATTTATGTACTCCTTTCCTCTTTTTACCGTACTCCAAAATCATACTAAAATTGAAACAGTTTTACTACTAATCACTCATTGTTTTCATTTATCCACTTTAACACTTTGTACAAATTTAATGAAGCAGCATATAGGTTCATAGGTAGGTTCTAGGCTATCTACCCGAAGGCATTTATAAGCCTAGCCAGAGTGTGTCAGCTTTCGCCACTCCATTGATTAATTAACTGAGCCTCTGTCAAGAAGAGCCAATGAAGTGATCCCAGGGGTGTATTTTCTGTTACCCATCCACTCATCAAGGTTTCTCTTGAAGAGTGTTAGTGAGGGGCTCTGCCTAATGTAGTTAGGAATTTTGTTCCAAAGCATGGGGAGTCTCTGTGACAGGAATCTTTCCCTCCAGCATGTTCTATTTATTGTTGTGGCGAGGTTTAGCTCACTAGAGCGAGTGGCTCGCAGTGACTTGGATTTCTTTAGGTGGAGCATGTCCATCAATTCTGAGTTGGACATGGCTTTGTAAGTCAGGCAGAGATCACCTCTGAGTAAGTGATATGCGACTGAGTACAGCTGAAGTTTTTCCAGTCGGGCTGCATAGGATATATGTTTGAGGCCAGTAATCCTCTTGGTGAGGTACTTTTGTGGTCTTTCCAGGTGTTGGAAGTGTCTTGTGAGGTACATCCCAAATGGGGCATTGTACTCTATGATGAGTCTGATGAGTGATGAGTAGAGGGGCACTATAACCTCTTTATTTCTAGATGCAAACCCTTTAGTAATTATATGGGCTACATAGAAGGATTTCCTAACTACTTTGGCAATATGATTGTCAAAGGAGAGATTACTATCTACCTGGGTCCCCAGATCTCTTATTACCTCTTCTGTATTAAGGGGGCTGCCACCTATGTGGTAATTCATGGGTGTTTTGTTTTTCCCAAATGGGATGACTATGCATTTTTTGGCATTTAGCTTGAGACCATAACTTTGACACCAGGTGTCCATCTCAGTAAGGCCCTTTTGGAGAATGTCCGTGTCAGCCGGAGAGTCAATTATGGCTCCCAGTTTGCAGTCATCGGCAAACTTGGTTAGCCATAGTCCTCCTGTGTTTGCCTGTACTTCTGAGAAGTATACACCGAACAGTAGGGGTCCCAGAACCGAGCCTTGTAGGACACCACTTGTGACTGGTTTAGAGTCAGACCTGGAGCCTGCTATTCTTACTGTGTGAGTTCTGTCTGTAAGCCAGTTGGCAACCCATCTTATGACGTAGGGGGTTGTGTTCAGGCTGGTGAGTTTTTCTATAATTCCTGAGTGGGGAATGGTGTCAAAAGCCTTGGCGAGGTCAAGGTAGACTGTGTGAACTACCTTCCCCTCATCTATGGCCTTGGTGACTGTCTCAAAGAAGCCAACCAGGTTTAGTAGGCATGATCTGCCCTTAACAAAGCCGAACTGGGTCGGGTCAAGTGTTTGGAGGTTCCCAATGTCTTTGTTAATGAGTTCCATGATGATGCACTCCATAGCCTTGCTGACCAGGCTAGTCAGGCTTATGGGGCAATAGTTACCAGGGTCAGTTGTGGCCCCTCCTTTGTGGAGCAGAATAACCATTGCTGTGCACCATTCTATGGGCATGTAGCCTGTGGAGAGGCTGAGGTTGAACAGTGTGTTTAGGTGGGGGGTTAGTTCGTGCAAGACGCAGCCTGGGACAACATCTGGCCCCATTGACGCTGTGCTTTTAGCTTTTGAAAGGGCTGTTTTTACCTGTGCATCTGTGATTTCCGGGACATTACACTTTTCCAGTATTGTTGTGGGCCCTTTTGGGGGTGAGAGGAGGGGTGAAGTTTGCACTGAATCTGTCTGCCAGGATGTTGGCAATATCAGTGGTTTCAGTATATTTTGTGCTATTTTGCACTAGCTCAGAGCATATCTGTGAGTTGCCACTTAGATTCTTGACATAGCTAAAGAAGGCTTTGTGGTTATCTTTCAAATCCTTGGCTATTTTTCTTTCAAAGTTAGCCTTGGAGGATTTTATGAGGGACCTTAGTTTCTTACTGATACTGATCAGGGATGTCTTTCCTTCTTTGGATTTGCTTTTTTTCTGAACTAGTTTCCTCCTTCTATTGTATAGCCTGTTTATGGCAGGGGCCCACCAGAGTGGTTTCCTACTCTTAGGGAGTGAGTCTTGGTTTTGCTAGGGATGGCACAAGCCATGCATCCTTGTAGGTGCTCATAGAGTGCATTTGTAAAGGTTCCTGCATCATGGACACTGTTATCCTTTAGCGTGAGGGCTGTGAAACTTACCACCTCTGTCTTAAGTAAGGTGAAGTTTGCTATAGAAAAGTTTTTCACTGTGGTTTCATTGGCTGGAGGTGGTGTGGTGTGGACATCCAGAGTGATTAGTTAATGGTCTGATCTAACCAGTGACGGGTTGACCTCCGGTGTGGAACACCTGTCGCCCATGTTGGTGATGACCAGGTCTAATATGTTTTCACCTCTGGTAGGAGAGTTTACCAGCTGATCCAGGGCATTTGAGGTGATAAATTCCAGGAAACGCTGGACCTGGGAGTTTGTACTTGAGTAGTTTTCCCAGTTAATGGTAGGGTAATTGAAAGCGCCCAATATCAGGGTGTTCAGTAGGACCTTCATGTTTTCCATTGTCTCCAGAAAGGTGGAGGGGTGGTCCTGGGTCATGGAGGGTGATCTGTAGCAGGTCACAATTTGCATTGCAGATTTGCCTGATGTTAGTTGCACATTTAATCTTAGCCTTACCACAGGATACATGCTCAAGGAGTGGCGTACGGCAACTGTGGTCCCATTCCACAAAGGCAGGACCTCTACGGACCCTGGAAATTACCGTCCCATAAGCTTAACAAGCCTGGTCTGCAAAGCTATGGAGAGGATCATAATGGAACTCATAAACAAAGACATAGGGGACTTGCAGACATTGGACCCGACCCAGTTTGGCTTTGTCAAGGGCAGATCATGCCTTTTGAACTTGGTCGACTTCTTCGAAACAGTCACCAAGGCCATTGATGAGGGAAAGGCAGTCCATACAGCCTACCTTGACCTTGCAAAAGCTTTCGACACAATACCCCACTCGGGTATTATAGTGAAACTTACCAGCTTAAATGTAAACCCATATGTCACAAGATGGGTTGCAAACTGGCTAAAGGACAGAACCCACAGGGTTAGAGTTGCTGGCGCCATGTCAGACTCCAAGCCGGTCACAAATGGGGTCCCACAGGACTCAGTCCTTGGCCCCCTGTTGTTCGGCATCTACTTCTCAGAAGTACAGGCAAACATAGGAGGACTACGGCTGACAAAGTTTGCAGATGACTGCAAACTGGGCGCCATAGTGTAAAGTACATCGGACACAGATATCCTTCAGAGGGGTCTCATGGAAACTGATAACTGGTGCCAGAGCCATGGCCTGAAGTTAAATGCCAAAAAATGTATAGTCATACCCTTCGGGAAAAACAAGGTAACCCCAAGCTACCATATAGGTGGCAATCCATTAAGCACAGAAGAGGTTATCAGGGACCTGGGGACCCAGGTTGACAGTGGCCTTTCTTTTGACACTCACATTGCTAAAGTGGTTAGAAAGACCTTCTACATTGCCCACCTGATCATGAAGGGATTCACATCCAGATCAAGTGAGGTCATTGTTCCCCTGTACTCTTCACTTATCAGACCAATGATCGAGTACAATGCCCCATTCGGGATGTATCTCACCCGACACCTGCAGCAATTGGAGAGACCCCAAAAGTTCCTCACCAAAAGGATAAAGGGACTCCAAAATCTGTCATATGCTGCCAGACTGAAGAAACTCCAGCTCTATTCAGTCGCATACCGCCTGCTCAGAGGTGACCTGTGCCTGACATACAAGGCCATGTCCAACCTGGAATTAATGGACAGGCTCCACCTCAAAAAAATCCAAATCTACCAGATCCACTAGAGCAAGCGACTTAAACCTTAGCACGGATATAAATAGGACATGCTGGAGGGATAGATTTGTCACCCAGAGACTCCCTATGCTGTGGAATAAAATCCCGGTCCATGTGAGGCAGAGCACCTCGCTGGCTCTGTTCAAGAGAAATCTTGACCGGTGGATGGGAGATCGTAGGTTTACCCTGGGAATCATCTCTGTGTCACTGCTGGACAGAGGCACAACAAACTAATGGGCACAGTATTTTTTAACATAAGGGGTGGCATAAGCCACAAAACTTTGGGCTAGGCTTATAAATGCCTTAGGGCAGATAGCCTAGTATAAACCTATGAACCTATGAACCTATGGATGATCTCGGAGGTATCATGCTGCGCCACTAACCTGGAGGTGTAGTTATCCTTGATGAATATAGATACACCCCCTCCTTTTGTGTTTCGGTCCATGTTCTGTGGCCGAAATGTGTGGTATGAGTTGTAGCCCGGTAGTGCTGGGGTGCTCTGTGGAGCCTTGAACCAGGTTTCAGTTACTGCACAGATGTCGATGTTCTTCATACTGAGGAGTGCTTTGAGCACGTGCATTTTGAGATTTAAATTCCTGGCATTGAGTAGCAAACCCTCATTTTTTTATTTGTGCTGTTTACAGAGGTGGGTTTGACTTTTGAGCCTTGCCTAAAAAAGGCACTATGGGGCAGCAAGAGCCTTGGCTAGTATTCGAAAGCCTAGGGGTGACAGGTGCAAGCTGTCTCTTGCAAAGCAACAAGGCTTGTTGGGCATGTCTTCCCAGGCTGACAGACACTGGATTCCTTTTGAATGACACCAGAAGCATAGCCAATTGTTGAAATTGATCATTTTTTCTTTATACTGCGGTATCATTCTTGGGGAGGGCAGGATGCTACTCAGGGACAGGGTCATACCCACCTGAGCTAAGTGGTCAGAGATCTCTTCCATGTCTCTTTTCATGTAGTCCAGGGAGGTACGTCTCAGGTCATTCACACCAACATGAACAATGACAGAGTCATATTTGTACTTGCTCTGGAGTGACCTGAGTGCTTGTGTTATGTGGTGGATTCTGGCTCCCGACAGGCAGCTAACAGTAATCTTCTCCTTGTCCAGCCTAGTGAGTGGGACATCAGTGTGCCTGACTATAGCGTTGCCTATTACTAGTGTGTTAGGTATGTTATTTCACCTTAAGGGCTGTGATTGTGCAACACACTGATTTTGTGTTTTATGTGTTGTCTGGTTTGTGACGGGGAGGTGCAGGTTTTTTGGATGTGTGCTTTGGAGATCTGTGATGCTTTTGCAGGTTTTTATTTAGAACCTCCAAGTATGATTTTGTGTATTTATGTGTATTTTTTGCCAGTGCTGGTTTAGTATGTCTATGTGAGGCTGGAGGTGTGGTGCAAGAGTTAACCTTTTCCTCATGACTGCCTTTTCCAGTCTTGGGTGGAGAGAGCTTAGCCTCCAGTTTAACTATATAATTGCATCTCTTGCTTATGTTAATGTTTTGTGGTATGAGGAGAGGGTTGTCTGTGTACATGAGGCAGTTGTAACATTGCCTCAGGATAGCCAGGTTCACCAGCTGGACTGGAGAGTACACCTGAAGTTGCCCTTTGGTCATGCCTGAATAGTAGGGTGAGCTGCTTAGTCACTTGGTTGGTGAGGGGTGAATAATGAGCCTTGCACTGCTGGGCAATCAAGTGTCGGGGTATATTAGTGCTTGCTGTTATGAGCAAGTGCTGGACTGTAGGATGCTTTTTAAGTGCTTAGATTGAGAGTTAGACTACTTTCAAGGAAAAAACTGAAGAGGAGACTTGGTGAGCTGGGAAAAATTTAGCCCTAGCTAACCAGCACTGCCCTGAAGTGCAAAACCATGCAAATGCAGTTTTTACAGCAGGGAAATGAAAGAGATAGAAAATAGCCCAAAATGGCCTATAAACTACTAACCTCTGGGCTGAAACCACTCCTCCAGGGAGAGATGGCTGCTCAAAGCTCCCTCTCTCACAGGTGAACAGAGAAACCTCCCTCTATCCAAGTAAGGTATGGGCAACTCAGAAAATTGTAACACAGCCCTGAATTCAGCACTAGCCTGAAAACTGGACTATACTAGCTTAGAAAGGTGGGAAACAAAACATTTTTTGAAAAGATAAGGCAAAACAGTAAAAAATACACTTAAAACAGCTTTAAGCAACTACAAACAGTAAAACATATACTTAAAACAGCTTTAGATGACTACAAGCAATCAGAAAAGGCTTTTAAACAAATTACCCAATTAACCAGTAAATAAATCTCAAAATTGAGCCCTGTTCCTGTAGTCTTCAATCAGACAAGTTCTAACTGCACACTCCTGCCACTGGGGTGCAGGGGAACCTTCTCCAAAAAAGAAGGCCTGGATTAGTGCTCAAGTTATACAAACAAAGCTAGATTCAGCAGGCCTGGATCTAGTCTATGCTACAGCAAACAAGGCGCACCAATTTCAGTAAGAAACAGTTCAAATATGCAGGCACTATAAGCCTTTAACCAGACATTCCCAGCTCAGAAGGGCAGAGCCTAGCCTCTCCTCCCACAAGAGTGCAGACCACAAACGTTCTTAATGTAAAATAACTGGCCTGAAGCCCAAGTGCTTAAACCAGAAGTAATACACTTTTAGAATAACAGACACTGAGCCTTCAATCAGCAGTTCCCAACTTCGAAGGATGTAAGCTACCTGTCCTGCCACAACAGTGCCGACCACAAACCTTAATGTAAAACAACTGATCTGAAGCCCAAGTGCTTAAACCAAAAGGCTTAGAATGAGTTACACCAAGCAGTAATAAATACAATTGAGTACTTTTAAGATGACGCAAAAGCAAAATAAAGTAATAAAGTAGGAAGAAACACAAATACAGTAAAAGCAGATGAAAAAAGTGCAATTTTTTTTTGAGTGAGCAAATGAGATGGGCCCAGGAGGATTATCCAAATGCAAATTTACAAGAGGGGCTGGCAGTTTCAAAGCCACCAACATTAACACCAAAACAAAAGCAGGGAGGGTGGGTAGGGAACTTACTGAAAAAACAGAGCCACAACTACCAGCTAGACAAATAAATCAATTTAAATTCTGTATTTGAAAAAAAGTGCAGATAAAGATTTACTTAAATTCACTTATACATTCAGTTGATTGCATGTAGGTCTTAGCTGGCCAAAGCTCAGAGTTTAAGCAGAAAATAATCCAAAATGTACCACTTATATAAGGCAGAAACCAAATAACAATGAAGTGAACTACCCCCACTATGCAGAAATTCTAACAATTATTAACTGAAAAAACAGAGCCACAACTTCTAGCTAGATAGTATTCAATATAACACAAATAAATCAATTTAAATGCTGTATTATTTGAAAAAAGTGCAGATAAAGATTTACTTAAATTCAGTTATATGTCCAGTTGATTGCATGTAGGTCTTAGCTGGCCAAAGCTCAAGAGTTTATTTATTTATTTATACTTGTTGATCGGGAGTGTCCGACTGGATGTAGGTCCATTTTCAGCAGAGGCCCAGGGAGAAAAGCTCCACAGTTAAAATAAACAGACAGTAGTAACATTGGTTTACATGGCGATTAACAATTTACATAGCAATTACTTACAACATATTTACAGATGAAGAACATAGTACATCAGTAGACAACTAGAATCTTTATCTGTAAAGTACATAACAGACATTAACAAATGTTACAAAAAGAAGTTCCTACTGTATAATAAGTACTAGGCTTATGAGCATCTGAGCTTGCTATAATCAAGTTAGTTAGTGGAGTGGAAAGAAAGGTAGTGGTTGGATGAGGTGGGTTTTATTAGAGTGGGAGTTGCAAGGGCATAGCCAACATGTTTTTAGGTGCGCTTTTAGTAAAGTTTTGAAGTGGGTGCATGATGGTATGGAGGTAATTGTGGGTGGGAGGGAGTTCCATAATTTGGCTATGGTGCAAGAGAATAGTGCTTCACCAGCAGAGTTATTGGCTCTAGTGATCTGCAAGTGATTTTTGTTGCTGGATCTTAGTGGTCTGGTGGTGCAATAGGGTTGGAGTAGATTCTGGAGGGACAGGACATTTAGTGGATGGTTTACTAGTTTGTGGGCGAGTGAGAGTTGATACCATTGAAGGAGGTGAGGGAGTTCAAGCCAGCCCAGTTCAGCAAGTGAGAGACAGTGGTGACTATGGTAGGATGCCCCTGTGGCGAATTTGGTGATTTTGTTGTAGCAGTTCTCTAGCCTGTTTAGATCACATTGCCTTAGGTTGGTATATATTGGAGAGGCATGAAGTAGGGTGGAGATAAGGTGGGAATTTGCTATTGAAATCTTTGCTGCTTTGGTGAGAAGTTGCTTATTTCTGTATAACGCTCGTAGTTTTTTGTGGACTTTTTTTATGGTCATGGATATGTGAATGTTAAATTTTAGTTTATTGTCTATTTCCACTCCTAGCAATTTGGTGTATTCGGTTGGGTATATAGTGGTGTTGTCTTTTGCTGTGATGTTAAAGTGAGAGTTGTTTTGAGTATGTTTGGTGGGTTGGAAGATGAGTATAGTTTAGTTTTGTTTGGGCTGAGTATTAACTGGGCATCGGATAATCAAGTTTCAACAGAGGAAAAGGCTTCCTGTGTGACTTTTTGCAGTTTGGGTAGGGACTGGGCTGAGCAGATGATGGTTAAGCAGAAAATAACCCAAAATGTACCACTTATGTAAGGCAGAAACCAAATAACAATGAAGTGAACTACCCCCACTTATCATTGGCTATGCAGGAATTCTAACAAGCATTAACTGAAAAAACAGACCCACAACGTCCAGTTAGATAGTATTCAGTGCAATACCACTGGTATAATTAACCCTAAACCTCTTCCTTTATTTACATACAAAACTACTTGTTTTACTGGGTTTAATCTACAGCCCCATAAAAATGAAAAAAAAGTATTTGCAATAATTCTTTTTCAAATACTGTTGGCAACATAAATGCACTTTCTAAAATGCTATTTTTCCACATCAGTACTGAATTTATCAAATAAACCTTTTTCTCTAAATGATAATTTATATGTTCTCCAGAAAAGGCATTTGCTTCATTTCTTCTATTGTTTTTCCCACTGAATTCTACTTGCATCTTTATTCCAAATGTTATACCTAACACAGAAATTTCATTCATTGTAAAATATATACGCCCAATCTTTACTACATTACCTAAACCTTCACTTTTTATTTTATTTAAAGATATCCCTATCATCTCTAGACACCCATTTGTGCAAATTATTATTTCTTTTATCCATGTTTTGTTTCTTGCAATTATTATAAGGTCATCTGCATATGTTAACATAACCGTAATTCTTAACCCTTCAGGTGTTCTGTATCCTTCCCCTTTCAGTTTGTAATTTATTTTATATACTATCACATTCATAACTAATAGGATCAGAGGGTATTACTAGGCTATCGACCCAGAGGTCATTTTAAGCCTAGCCATTTCAACTCAATGTAATATTGTAGAGGTACTAGTCAATACCCAAGACTGCATTTAGTGATGACTGCCCATGTCCAGGAGGGTTGTGGGTGTTATTCCTGGTAAGAATTTACAGTACCCCATCCACTCATCCAGGTTCCTCTTGAATAGTGTCATAGTGGCGCTCTGTTTTACATGAATTGGTCACCTGTTCCAAAGACGTGGCAGTCACTGGGAGATAAATCTGTCCCTCCAGCCTGTCTTATTTAAGTTGCAGGCCATATTTAAGTCCCTGGAACTGGTAGCCCTAGACCCATTTGATTTATGGATATGGAGTAAGTTCATTAGGTCTGGGTCTTAGGTTGCTCTGTAGGTCAGTCATAAGTTTCCTCTAAGAAGTCTTTACAATACAGAGTATAGTGACATGGATTTTAGTTGGTCTGTGTAAGGCACATGCTGGAGGCACTTGATCTTCTTTGTTAGAAACCTCTGAGGTCTCTCTAATTGCTGTAGGTGCTTAGTACGGTATATACCAAATGGGGCATTAAACTCAATTATGGGCCGGATAAGTGCCAAGTATAGGGGGTTATAACTTCTTTTTCTGTTGAGGTGATGCCTTTACTAATCAATTGAGCTACGTGGAAAGCTTTCCTTACAATGGTAGACATGTGGTGGCCGAAGTTAAGATCGCTGTAAGCCTGTGATCCCAGCTCTCTTACCACTTCATGGGTACTTAATGTATTGTTATTAATTTGATAGTGTGAAGGGACATTGTTTGTGCTGAAGGGAATGATAATGCATTTCTTTGCATTCAGTTCGCAACTGTGACTAATACACCAGTCGCTGGAGTAGGGTCTATATCACTCCATTGAAACATGTTAACATCAAGCACCACATCATCAAGTATTCAGCAAAATTCACTTCCACGATTCACTGAATACTTAAAGGGCAAAGACATAGTTGGCAAACTACACAATTTTGCCCTTTTCTCCATTGTAGTGTGATCTCAGAGTTGGTATATTTAGTTAGGGAGGGTATGGGGCACAGCCCGCCACATCGGGGAGTATGGGTGGCACAGGCCCCCACATGGGTGGGCTTAATTTAGATAGCTTTAGTTCTGTTGGGTTGCGGGGCAAGTATTTGTTTGCCCTTTAAGTATTCAGTGAATCGTGGAAGTGGATTTCACTGAATACTTGTTGATGATGTGGTGTTCGATGTTAACATGTTTTGATGGCGTAATATAGACCCCCCCTGGAGTATACTGACATCATTTGGGGATTCAATGATCACACCTAGTTTGCAGTCATTTACAAAGTTGGTCAGCCACAACCCTTTAGTTTTGATCTGAACTTCTGAGAAGTATATACCAAACAGTAGGGGGCTCAGCACTGACCCCTGTGGCACCCTGCTGGTAGCAGGTCTGCTGGTTGATGTGGAGTCACCCACTTTGATAGTGTGTGTCAGGTTTGTGCACCAGTTGGCAACCCATCTTACAACAAAGGGGTTTACATTCAGTTTGATAAGTTTATCAGTAATGCCTGAATGGGGAATTGTGTCAAAAACCTTTGCCAAGTCAAGGTATGCTGTATGCACAGATTTGCCCTCATCAATGACTCTGGTTACACTTTCAAAGAATCCACCAGATTTAACGGGCAGGATCTTCCCTTCATGAGCCAAATTGGGTAGGATCCAGGGTTTGGAGGTCATCTATGTCTTTATTTATAAGGTCCATAATGATATGTTCCATGCCCTTACAAATGAGGCTGGTCAGACGTATGGGTCTCTAATTCCCTGGGTCTGTTACTAGGAGACCTTTGTGGATGGGAATAACTGTAGCTGTTGTCCATTCTGCAGGAACAAAGCCTGTGGTTAGGCTGTGATTGAAAAGGGTACTTGGTGGTGATGCTGGTTCATGTTTTAGCCTGTGGAGAAGACAGCCTAGGATGTCATCTGGCCCCTTAGAGGCCATGTTCTTTGCCTTGGACAGGCCTTTGAGGACTTGCTCTTCAGATATGTAAGGTAGTGGGGGAGTTTGGGGGAGGGTTTGTTGTAAGTTAGGAAGGGATAAGGGAGTGAAATTTTTGCCAAACCTATCCAGTAACAGGTTTGCTATCTCTGTGGGATCAGTGTGTGTGTGGTACCATTGGCCACCAGTTCTGCACATGCTTGGGTCCTACACTTTAGGTTGCGCACATAGCTGTAAAAGACTTTATGGTTATCGTTGGAAGTACTTGCTAAGTTTCTCTCAAAGGAGCTCATGGAGAATTTGACAATTTGTCTTATTTGCATGTTAAGGCTGAGGAGAGTCTGTTTCCATTGTTGGATCTTTGTCTTTGTTTTCTTGGACAGCAACTTTTTGCATTTATTGTAAAGCTTGTTAATTCTGGAAGTCCACCATAGCAGCTTGATTTTACTTAGGGTTGTGGCTTTGATTCTGTCTGGTACAACTGAGTTTATACACTTATGCAAGTGATTGTACAGGGCTTTAGTGTAAGCTTCAGTGTAGTTACCACTTTCAGCTTGGGATGGGGCTTGAAATGGATTTATACCTTCACCTAGGAGGGTATAGTTTGCTTTGGTGAAGTTTGATTTCACACTTTGTGAGTTCTGGTGTTATTGTCAGTTCGAAGGTGACTGATTTGTGGTCAGTTGTAACTAATGAGGGTGCAACAGTTGCAGCAGTGCACCCGGTTTGGTATTTGGTTTCAGAATTGCTCAAAACTCATAGCAAGCACTTATAAACCCTAGCACTAGACCCCCCCCCTATAATGTACAGAAGGACAAGTCTCTCTATTCGACCTTAGTAGCCATTCAGTAAAACAGTTCACTCTACCTATCCAGGCATGTCCAAAGGGCAGTATCAGGTGTACTGTCCAGTCCAACTGGTGAATCTGGGCATTTTGAGGCAATGTTACAACTGCCTCTTGTACACAGACAACCCTCTCCTCCTACAACCAAGTAGTAATACATGCAAGAGAAGCAATTATACAGCCAAACTGGAGGCTAAGCTCTCTCAACCCAAGACTGGATCAGACAGCCAAGAGGAGAAGGGAAATACTTGCATCACACCACCAGTCTCACATAGACCCATTAAACCAGCACCAGCAAAACATACACATAAATATACCTGGAGGCGCTAAATAAAAATCTGCAAAAGCAACAGAGACCTGCAAAGCAAACATCCAAGCAATCATCACCCCCCCCAACACAAACCATGAAACACACACTTCACAAAACCAGTGTGCCATGCAATCACAGCCCTTAAGGCAAAATAACATACCCAACGTACTAGTAATAGGTGACTCTATAGTCAGGCACACTGACGTCCCACTCACTAGGCTGAATAAGGAAAATGTTACTGTTAGCTGCCTGTCGGGTGCCAGGATCCGCCACATAACATAAGCACTCAGGTCACTCCAGAACAAGTACAAATATGATTCTGTCATTGTCCATGTTGGTGTGAATGACCTGAGTCATACCTCCCTGGACTACATGAAAAGAGACATGGAAGAGCTTTCTGATCACGTAGCCCAGGCTGGTATGACCCTGACCCTGAGTAACATTCTGCCCTCACCAAGAATGACACCACGGTATAAAGAAAAAATTATCAATTTCAGCAACTGGCTAAGTTTCTTGTGCCATTCAAAGGGGATCCAGTGTCTGTCTGCCTGGAATGACATGCTCGACAAGCCCCACTGTTTCGCTAGAGATGGCTTACACCTGTCACCCTTACACTTTTGAATACTGGCCAAGGCTCTTGCCACCCCCATAGTGCCTTTTTTAGGCAAGGCTCAAAAGACAAACCCACTGCCATAAATAGTACAAGTAAAAGAAAAAACTGAGGGTAATGCTACTCAATGCCAGAAGTCTAAACCTCAAAATGCACGCACTCGAGGCACTCCTCAGTATGGAGAAAATCAATATATGTGCAGTAACAAAAACCTGGTTTAAGGCACCAGAGAGCACCCCAGCACTACCAGGCTACAACTCATACCATACATTTCGGCCACAGAACCCGGACCGAATTACAAAAGGCAGGGGCGTATCCATATTCATCAAGGATACTCACATCTCCAGGTTAGTGGCACAGCATGATGCTTCAGAGATTATCCATGTGCAACTAACAATGGGCAAAACTGCAATTCAAATTGCAGCTTGCTACAGATCACCCACCATGTCCCAAGACCCCCATTCCACATTTCTGGAAACACTGGGAAACATAAAGGTCCTACCAAACAACCTAATATTGGGTGATTTCAATTGCACAAATATTAAGTGGGAGAACTACTCAAGTACTAACTCCCTTGCCCAACATTTCCTAGAATTTATAAACTCAAGCGCCCTGGATCAACTGGTCAACAGTCCCACCAGAGGTGACAACATCACCGACCAGTGTTCTACACCAGAGGTCACCCCCTCACTGGTTAGATCTGATCATAAATCACTTTGGATATCCATATTCTGCCCCCACCTCTGGACAAGGAAACCACTGTGCAAAACTTTTCAAAAGCAAACTTTACGTTACTTAAGACCGAGGTGGAAAGTTTCAAAACCCTCATGCTAAAGGATAATGCTGTCCATGCTGTAAAATCCTTTACTAATGCATTCTACAGGCACCTACAAGAATGCATGGATCGTGCTATCCCAAGCAAAACCAAGACTCACTCCTCCAAGAAAATGAAACCAGTCCGGTGGACTCCTGACATAAACAAGCTATACAATAGGAGGAAACTAATACAGAAAAGAGTAAAATGCCAAGAAGGGAAGACATCCCTGATCAGTATCAGCAAGAAACTATGATCCCTCATAAAATCATCCAAGGTGAGCTTCAAAAGAAAAATTGCCAAGGACTCCAAAGATAACCACAAGGCATTCTTTAGCTATGTCAAGAATCTAAGTGGCAATGCTCAGATCTGCTCAGAGTTAGTGCAGAATGGCACAAAATACATTGAACCGACTGATATTGCCAACATCCTGGCAGACAGGTTCAGTGCAAACTTCACCCCCAAAAGGGCCCATAACCATACCAGAAGAATGTAGAGACCCTGAAATCACAGACACTCAGGTTAAAACAGCCCTCTCCAAAGCCAAAAACACAGCATCAATGGGACCAGACGGTGTCCCAGGCTGCATCCTACACAAGCTCAAAGATGAACTAACCCCTCACCTAAACACACTGTTCAAACTCAGCCTCTCCACAGGCTATGTACCCATAGAGTGGCACACAGCAATGGTTATTCTGCTCCACAATGGTGGAGCCACAACAGACCCCAGGAACTATCGCCCTATAAGCCTAACTAGCTTGGTCTGCAAGGCTATGGAACGCATCATCATGGAACTCATTAACAGAGACATTGGGAACCTCCAAACACTGGACCCTACCCAGTTCTGCTTTGTTAAGGGCAGATCATGCCTCCTAAACCTGGTGGACTTCTTTAAGACAGTTACCAAAGCTATAGATGAGGGAAAGGTGGTACACACAGCCTACCTAGACCTCGCAAAGGCCTTTGACACCATTCCCCATTCTGGTATTATAGACAAGCTCACCAGCCTGAACATAAACCCTTACATCACAAGATGGGTTGCTAACTGACTCATGGACAGAACCCACATGATGAGAGTTGCTGGAGCTAGGTCCATCTCTAAACCAGTTGCAAGTGGCGTCCCCCAGGGCTCAGTCCTAAGACCCCTCCTGTTCAGCATATACTTCTCAGAGGTACAGGCAAGCACAGGGGGACTATGGCTGACCAAGTTTGCAGACGACTGCAAACTAGGGGCTATAATTGACTCTCTGGCTGACACAGACATCCTCCAAAAGGGTCTCACTGAGACGGATACCTGGTGTCAAAATCATGGACTCAAGCTAAATGCCAAAAAGTGCATAGTCATCCCCTTTGGAAAAAAAGTACCCACAAACTACCACATAGGTGGTAGTCCCCTAAATATGGAAGATGTAATAAGGGATCTGGGGACCCAAGTAGATAGTAATCTCTCCTTTGATAATCACATTGCCAAAGTGGTTAGAAAATTCTTCTATGTGGCCCACCTAATCACAAAAGGGTTCGCATCCAGATCTAAAGAGGTCATTGTGCCCCTCTACTCATCACTCATCAGAACCATCATAGAGTACAATGCCCCATTTGGGATGTACCTTACAAGACACCTGCAACAGCTGGAAAGACCACAGATGTACCTCACCAAGAGGATCACTGGCCTTAAACAGATACCCTATGCAGCTCGACTGAAGAAACTCCAGCTGTACTCGGTTACATACCCCCTACTCAGAGGTGATCTCTGCCTGACATACAAGGCCATGTCCAAACCAGAATTGATGAACATGCTCCACCTAAAGAAAACCATATCCCCTCAAGCCACACGCTCTAGGGATCTAATCCTCACCACAACAATAAATAGGAAGTGCTGGAGGTATAGATTCCTGTCCCAGAGACTTTCCATGCTTTGGAACAAGATTCCAATCTACATTAGGCAGAGCTCCTCACTAACACTCTTCAAGAGAAACCTTGATGAGTGGATGGAAACAGAAAGTTTACCTTGGGGATCACTTCAGTGGATCTGCTGGACAGAGGCACAGGGAACTAATCTAAGGGGGTGGTGAAAAACAACACATTCTGGCTAGGTTTATAAATGCCTTCAGGCAGATAGCCTAGTACCTACCTATGAACCTATGGTTTGATATGTTGGTGAGGACCAGATCTAGAATGTTTGTTCCTCTTGTTGAGATATGGCCAATTTTCTCCAGGGCTTTGAATTCACAAACTCAAGGAACTTTAGTGCTAGTGAGTTTGGGCTAGAGTAGGTTTCCCAGTTGATGGTGGGATAATTGAAATCCCCTATAACCAGTGTGTTCGGTAAAATTTGGATTGTCTTCAGTTTGGTTTAGTAGACTTTGTGGATAGAACTTGAATGGGGGTCTTACCCAATGTAACCTGGACCTGGAGTAACTCCATGGAGTTGTCCAGTCTAACTAGACGTGAGGTGAATTTATCTCTTATATAGATTGAAACATCACCTCCTTTTGTATTCACATGTTCAGTTTGCTGTCTAAAGGTGTGGAAGACATTGTAGCTTTGCAGGGCCTGGGTACTCTCTGAGGCCTTTAAACTAATACAAAGATTATACAACTCTTTGGACATCCCTGCCTTAAACTACTTAAGCAGCCATTTACAAGTATTTTTACTTTATTATTACTATACACTGGCATACATAATTTCCTGTCTTTCTCATCTATATTATATTCTTTCATTATTACCCATAAGCTTTCATGTCCAATTATGTCAAATGCCTTATTAAGGTCTCCTGTCATGATTTCTGCTGCTTCTTTTCTGCTCATATCATCATCCATAATTTCTCTGTCATTAATAATTCTTGACAACCTTTCCCCTTTGTCCTGTATATGCTAACTTCCATAATATTTTCCATTTTAGTTTCAAATCTCTTTTGTATTATTTGCATAAAGATTCTGTAATCATTATTATTCAATACTATTGGTTTCTATTTTTTAGTGCTCTTCTATCCTCCTTCTTCCATGTGAATTTAAATATTCCAGTGCATAATTCTTTATACATAAAACCTTCATTTAACCATTCATTCAAAATCTTTAAAAATTATTTTTTTGCCAGTCCCTTAAATTTTTATACATTTCATATCCTATTCCAGCTGGGCCTGCAGACAAATTTATATTAACGTGTCCTAATACTTTATGTAGCTCATTTAAAGAAATCTCGTTTTCCAACTCTTGAATCTCTTTTTGTATTAACCTTTTTACTTTCCATGTTTTTTTCACTGTCTTTTTTCTTTAAACATTTCTTGTACCTATTGTATTATACTGTTCATAATCTTTTCCTGAGTTCTTTCTGTTTCTCTTTTTACATTTGTTTTTATTTCTGTTGCTACACTGCCATCTTCCTTTACTAATCTGCCTAAGTAACTTGATACTCCTTTTCTTTTTCTTTGCAAAAATATCTTTGCTTATAAAACAATTCTTGCATTTTCTTGATTTCCTTCATATAATTCTTTTTTCTTTGTAAAAGTATTTTATATTGTTATGTTCTAAATCTTCTAATGCATTGTAATATGTTCTTTTATATTTTTGTTTCTCTATTTTTCTCATATCATATTGCCATTGTAAATTTTTTATGTTCTTTCTTAAAATATCAACCACCATTCAGCCAAATTTTTATAAAATGTTCTCGTAGGAATGTGATTTTTCCATAACTGTATTACTAATCTCTTTCCTTCTTCATTACATGCTTTCTCATTTATCCTTTTTATTCATTTGCCTATTTTTATATAGTCTTTGTTTTCTTTTATCTCTAGCCATATTGTAAAATGATCAGAAAATCCTGTTTCAACTACCTCCCATTGTCCTGTAACTAAATCTTGTAATACTATAAAATAATTTATTTCAGTTCTATACATACCCCTTTTGTATGTCCATAATTTTTTGTACCAGAGTTTTAACTTACCACATCTTATAACTTCTAACATTTTACTTACATCATTTCCATTCTTTTTACACTTGCCTCTTAAATCACAATTAAAGTCTCCTGTCATTATGATATTCATATTTATCACTGCATAGTCTAAAATCTGATGAAATAGGTTTCCCTTTCTTCACAGTTAGTATAAGCATATAATGTTGTAATTCTATATACTTGTTCTTTCCATTTTATTTTATTTTATTTTATTTTATTTATTTATTTGCAGTTTGTTTGCCAGGATGGTCCATTGGGCCACGAGGAGCCCGTTTTCAATGGAGTCCTGGGGAGAAAAGCTCCAAAAAGTACAGATATTACAGTATACAAGGCTGCAGAATGCAACTATTCCAGAAAAGCTCCCATTTCCCAAATTCCAGATTATCTTTCTTCCCCCATGGTTTCTCTGTTTGTAATCTTTCTTCATGTGTTAAAAATCATTTGTTTTCCACATATACAACACATGTATTACACCACTCCAAAATCCCTACTCTTCTTACTATATTTTTCATATTATTCACATTTAAAGAAAACACTAACATTTTCATTTTCCCTTATCTTTACATTCATGGATGTTCTTCATGTTTCACTGTTGCAGTCATTACATTTGGGTAATCCTGCTGGCAGGTTGCCCTCAGTCGGCCTGAATTCCAAAGTCTTGGGTCCTGTGTCGGCTGCTGTCACCCCTTCCCTGACATCAGGTTGTCAGGGGTATAAAAGATGCGGCTGATGCCATTTTCTTTAGTCTTTCTTACCGTGCGGTGCCTGAAGCAGAAGCGGTTCGCAAGTGCCGGTCGGCCAACTCCTCAGATTTTTGTGTTCGAGTTTCAGATCCGAAGTCTTCAATAAAGCTAATTACCCCATTGGGGAAACTTTTTTCTTGCTCCAGACCAAGGTCAGAAAAAGTAAATAATTGTATTTCTTGTGGAAAGCAAATACCTCATAAAGGACTTTCATTCTTATTGTATTCCTTGCCTAGGCCCTGATCACAATGTTTCTGGTTGTCGGTTTTGTGCTAGATTTAACCAACGCATTATTAAGTGTCGGTATGATTTTGCTTTAAACTATTTTGGACGCCGGTTTAATTATCCCAAAATGTCATCAGATAGCCATCTGACTACCAGAGTTCACAAAAAACGCAAAGAAAAGGAGAGAGACAACCGAGGCCCAAAACCGATGACGAAGCTGCTGCTAAGCCAGTTGCCAGTTCGCTGGTTCTCAGTGAGGTGCTTTTGCAGCCCCTAATGCCCGCTACTTTAGAGTCGCAGGCCGCTACTGACTCCCATGTGGAGTTGGCCATGCCACTGGAAACTCAAGGTATTGGAGCCTTGGATACTATTCCTTCAGATGGGTCTAGAGCCGCTGAGCAGGCACCAGCTTCTGAGGGTGTATTCAGACCTAAATATTTTTACATTAAACCAACCTCAGTTTCAAAGCAAAGACTAAAGCACCTCCTAAAGCAAAGAAACAAACTCAAGAGCCATGTGGACAGGCCTCTATGCCCAAAATACAGATGCTCAAAATGGCCGAAGACTTAATTACCTTGATCAGGGGTTCCCATCCCCCTCCTGATAAGAGGCCTAGGCAAGAGACTGACTATGAATCTTCAGATCAGGTTTCTATTTCTTTTGATTCCTCTTCTGATCAGGAATATTCTCTTCCCCCCATGAGGATTCTGATGCTGAAGAATCTATACCTTCAGCCTCTCCTCCAGAGCACTATTCTTTTGGGGAAACCTTGCATACCATGAGGGAGCATTTCCACTTGGAGAGCCAAGATTTTTCAGAATCTAAAAAGAGGTTCAGCAATTTCCTTTTACTACCTCAACACAGGCCACTAGCCATTCCACCTGTGTTAGATATTATAGATGATGTGTTTTCAGAGTCTAGTCTTACCCCTGACTCCTTATCTCCAGCTCCTGTTAAGCCTGACAGATATTACAGGGTTCCTGACTCTCATAAATTCCTTTTTAAAAGCCCTGCTGCAGACCCAGAAACTATTTTACAGGGTCCCAAAGGAGTTAAGGCTTCCACTGCAAAAAACCCTACCCCCTCTGACAGAGATTCTAGGGCACTGGATAGATGGGGAAAAAAAGGTTTACACTTCTGCTACCTTGGCTATAAGGGCCTTAAACTGTCAATTTCATATGCTCAAATATCAGCAACATGTCATGGCATTGCTTAAACAGAAAATGTTATTAAACTCTGAATGTGCAGAAAACAAGGAAATGCAGGATTTATTGCATGCAGCTGAACAAGTCGGAAAGCATACTTTGCAATGTGGTTTTGATTCTTTGGAGGCCTCCTGCAGGGCTGCAGTTACGGGTTCTGTAATTAGGAGGCATGCTTGGTTAAAGGAACAAAATCTGCCTGATCATGTCAAAATTTAATTATTAGATGCACCTTTACAGCATGATACTTTGTTTGGTGTTAAGGCAGAGGAGGTGTTAAAGAAAATGGAGGACAAAGCTAAATCTATGCAAACTGTCAAAGATTTTTTACAAGTACAGCCACCTAGGTTTAGTAGACACTGGCCTACAAAGAATTGGTCCTTTCCTGTGTCAGACAGACCAAAGGGGCAGATCCAGACACCCTAGAGGCAAATCCCAGGTGCGAGGTTCCTACAGGTCAAAGCAATGGGGTGCTTCTACCTCCAAAGTTGGAGAAGACAAATCACAACCATACAGGAAACAGTCCCAATGACTTCCCCCTGCCTGCACCAAGCACTTATCTCCTGGCAGCACCCTTAGGGGGAAAATTAGCACTTTTTTCTCAAAATTGGCACATTATAACCCAGGACAAGTGGGCTCTAAATATCGTGTCACAAGGGTACAAGTTCCATTTCCATACCCTGCCAAAGGCAAATGGCTGGCCAGATCTGCCAAAACATCAATGGGTAGAGGCACAAAAACAAGTCTCATCCCTCATGGACATTGGGGCCATTCAACAAGTACCACAGCAAGAGCAGGGACAAGGATTTTACTCAAGACTGTTCTTGGTACCCAGAAAGGACAAGGCCTGGAGACCAATACTGGGCCTATCTATTCTGAACACATTCCTGGATATACCAAAATTCAAGATGATGACTTTGCAGCAGCTTCTGCCCATGCTGGGCAAGAATGCTTGGCTGGTGACTCTAGACCTAAAAGAGGCATACCTGCATGTCCCATTCAGACAATTATGCAGAAGATACCTCAGATTCAAGGCTGGCTCAATGCATTACCAATTCTCTGCACTGCCCTTTGGCTTATCTACTGCACCCAGGGTCTTTACAAAGTGCCTGGCACCAGTAATTGCATTCTGCAGACAAAGAAGAATACAAATATATCCCTACTTGGACGACTGTCTAATTCAAGCAGAAAACAAGGACATTCTTCTACAGCATCTGGCATTTGTGAAAAGACTTCTAACATGCCTAGGGTACACAGTCAATTAAAAGAAATCAAAACTAGTACCCTCCCAAGAGATAATATTCCTGGGTACAAGCCTAACTACAACTGCCCAGATGGCTTATCTCACACCAGACAAACAAAGGCAACTGACTACCTATTTCAAAATGTTGGCAACAAAGGCCAGTTATCTGCAAGAAAAATTCTGTAGGCTTTGGGCTTCATGGCATCCTGCATCCTACTAATTCCATATGCAAGACTGCATATGAGGAAACTTCAATGGTACCTAAAAAGTGTTTGGACTCAACATTGCCACAGCCTGGAAACAACAATTACTCTCATTCCCTGCCTACAACAGGAGTTTTGATGGCGGGCAAAGGCCTGTCACCAAAACAAGGGACAGCCATTCACATTACCCCCAGCCAGGCAGACACTAACAATGGATGCATCAGATTATGCCTGAGGGGCCCACATGGCAGGAAGATGCATTCAGGGCACATGGTCCTCTACCCAAATGCATCTACATATCAATCAAAAAGAGATGCTAGTTGTTCAGAATGCCCTGACAGCCTTCAAGGACCTCCTTCATCCGGGACAACTACTGATAAAGACAGGCAACACCACGGTCATGTGGTATATAAACAAGCACACATTCTTACCCCCTTTGCAGACTATCCATGACTTTGTGGGACACAACATTAACTTACCAAGTATATCTGCAGGCATAATTCCTGCCGGGAAGGAAAAATACTCTGGCAGATGAACTAAGCAGAAACCTCATGGATCCCCATGAGTGGCAGCTGGATCCACAAGTCTTCAGCATGATAACAAAGAAATGGGGATGCCCAGACATAAATCTATTTGCCTCCCCTCACAACTACCAACTGAAAAGATTCTGCACAAGGACTTATCACAGTCAAGCATGGAAAGTGGACGCCCTATCTTTCAGCTGGAAAAACCTGTCAGTATATGCCTATCCCCCACTGCCTCTCCTCCCTAAGGTACTCCTAAAGGTCAGACAGGAAAAGCCAAAAATTATACTTAAAATAGTAATGATAGTAAAACTAGCTGTGCAGGGTCCACCCAGACGATTGTGCGAACCAAGTTGGGCAAATACCTTCTGATAGAACACAAAAAAAATCCAGGAAAGCACTTAAAAGTACTAAAAAGTACTTAAAGGCACTTAGAAATTCCTCAATTATT
The DNA here is from genome assembly GCF_019279795.1 of Protopterus annectens. Classification (NCBI taxonomy): domain Eukaryota; kingdom Metazoa; phylum Chordata; order Ceratodontiformes; family Protopteridae; genus Protopterus; species Protopterus annectens. Next base: position 1,092,371,892 of record NC_056732.1, read on the forward strand.
CGTTCAACTGTCTTTTCAGACCACAAAATCTTTCAGATAGTTTCCTCCAATAAATCCAGATGCATAATAATCAATAGCTTTTATTCACTCAAGTAAAAGGTGGTAAGCGCTTTCGCTTTGTAGCTTTTTCAAACCATAGTGAAACCATTCACAAAACACGTATGTATATATACACATAAATATCTCCTTATTACATTCAATTAAACAATAAATCAATTAGTCTAACCTCAGTTTTTAAAGAAATATTCAGTTTTCAAGTACCTTAATGGCTCAATAAACTGTTCAAATAAACTACATATACTTACTATAATTTTAAATTTTAAATTTTAAACACAATATACATTAAAAACATGTCACAAGCATGTAAATTAATTAAAAATATAATATACAATAACAAATTTATTAAAATATATATTAAAAATGTGCTCAATATTTAATAATTAATATTTAATATTTAATATTCAATATTTAATACTTCTCCTTTTTAAGGTAGGTTTTAGGGAGTGAAAATGAAGGGAAGCAACAGAAAGTAGCTTTATTTAATACTCAAGATATAAAAATAATTAAGGATGTGTTTAGTAGACATTGGGATATTTTAACAACTGATCCCGATATTAAGGAGTTAGTTTATATATAAAAATAAACAGAATTTACATAGATTACTATGTTTTCCAAATAATGTTAGAATTAATCAGATAGATTTTAATGGAACTACATCATGTGGTAGATGTAATTTTTGTGCATACATTAGTAGTGGTAATTTGTTTGTACATCCCCTCACTTCCAAGGTTTATACTTTTAATGTTAATGGATCATGTAATTCAGAACATTTAGTGTATTTGGCTACCTGTTTGAAATGCAGTGCGTTTTATGTAGGTAAAATGGACAGGAAGCTGAAAAATATAATTAGGGAACATGTTTATCAGATTAGAATTAAATCTGAGGTTAATGCACTTTCGAAACATGTTCTAAAGGAGGGCCCTACACATTCTTTTAAGTTCATGATTATACAAATCAATACACCTAACCAAAGAGGGGGAGATGTAAGAAATCGTACTGAACAAATAGAAACTGGCTGGATAATTGGATTACAGGCACACAACCCCCCTGGCCTTAATGAAAAAATTCCCCTAAAACCTACCTTAAAAGGGAGAAGTATTAAATATTGAATATTAAATATTAATTATTAAATATTGAGCACATTTTTTAATATATATTTTAATAAATGTGTTATTGTATATTATATTTTTAATTAATTTACATGCTTGTGACATGTTTTTAATATATAGTGTGTTTAAAATTTAAAATTATAGTAAGTATATGCAGTTTATTTGAACAGTTTATTGAGCCATTAAGGTACTTGAAAACTAAATATTTCTTTAAAAACTGAGGTTAGACTAATTGATTTATTGTTTAATTGAATGTAATGAGGAGATATTTATGTGTATATATACATACGAGCTTTGTGAATGGCTTCATTATGGTTTGCGAAAGCGCTTACCACCTTTTACTTGAGTGAATAAAAGCTATTGATTATTATGCATCTGGATTTATTGGAGGAAACTATCTGAAAGATTTTGTGGTCTGAAAAGACAGTTGAACGAATAATTGAGGAATTTCTAAGTGCCTTTAAGTACTTTTTAGTACTTTTAAGTGCTTTCCTGGATTGTTTTTTGTGTTCTATCAGAAGGTATTTGCCCGACTTGGTTCGCACGATCGTCTGGGTGGACCCTGCACAGCTAGTTTTACTACCATTACTATTTTATGTGTTTCTTTTTCGATCTGTGCAGGTGCCTTTATCTGCTAGTGGTGCTTTTTATTATTTATATATCAAAAATTATACTGATTGCCCCAGACTGGCCCCACCAATACTGGTTTCCAATCCTAAAGAACTTGTCTCAATGCCCAGCTTGGACCTTACCTCATATACCTCATCTACTGTCCCAGCAAAACAATCAGATACTGCACAACCAACTCAGGACGATAAACTTGGCAGCATGGCGGATAATGTAGTCATACAAAACACACCTCTCAGTAAAACTGTGATGGATGTCATTTTGGAGGCCAGAAGGCCTAGTACTAGAAAATCTTATGCTGGCAAATGGAAGAGATTCTGTGCTTGGAACCAGGCACAAGGAACTGATACAGCTGTGCCAAATATTCCTCAGATTTTGCAATACTTAACTGAGATGCTGGACAAAGGCCTATCTTTTTCATCTATTAAAATTCATGCCTTTGCCATTTTGGCTCATTACAATACAGAGCCACTAATTTTTTTCTCATCCCTTATTAAAACAGTACCTCAGAGGAGCCATAAATTTAAGGCCTCCAAGGAGATCACCAATGCCTGCATGGGACCTCAACTATGTCTTGGAAAAACTCACCCTGCCACCTTTTGAGCCAGCTGCTACTGCTAATATAAAGTTTATATCTTGGAAAACAGCTCTGCTCCTAGCAATAACTTCTGCAAGACGAATTTCAGAGCTACAGGCATTCATGGCTGTGGAACCTTTTATCATTTTTTTATCCAGACAGGGTCTCTCTGAGGACAAACCCAACATTTATGCCTAAGGTGGTGTCCAGTGTGGCTCTTAACCAAACTATTCATCTGCCAACTTTTTATCCAAATCCACAGAACAAGGGGGAGAGAATTCTGCATTCTTTGGATGTACACAGGCAGCTTAGATTCTACTTGGACAGAACCAAGGTTTTCAGAAAGATAGAGCAATTACTAGTGGCATATGCTGCGGGATCACAAGGAAAGGCTATCTCAAAGCAGACTATTTCAAAGTGGATAGGCCACTGCATTAGTTTCTGCTACTTACACTATGGCAAGCCAGTGCCTAAGGGCATTAGGCCACATTTAACCAGAGCTGCAGCCACTTTAGCAGCCTTTCTCAGGGGTGTACCAACCAGAGACATTTTAGAGGCTGCTACGTGGAGCTCAGTGCACACCTTTACAAAGCACTATCATCTGCCACTTTACTCTCAATCCAGGGCAGGCTTTGCCACTGCAGTTCTGCAGGGTTTCATAGCCGCTCCTAATGCTGTTTAGCTCCAGCCTCCCAACCTTAGCTTTGGGACTCTACCCAAATGTAATGACTGCAACAGTGAAACACGAAGAACATAGTACAGCTGTGTACACTTACCATAAATGTAGATGTTCGAGTGTATTCACTGTTGCAATCCGGGTTACCCACCCGCCATCTCCCTTTTCTTCTGATGGTACCTATCTTTCCTTCTCTGATTTATACAACCTATGTGGTGCATTTGCTTGTAGATGAAGGTAAAGTTTATACTGGTGCATGTTTATATATATATATATATATATATATATATATATATATATATATATATATATTTTTTTTTTGGTTACCCTTTTAGGGGGCACCTGACATCTGGGGCAAGAAAAACGAAAGAAAATGGCATTGGCTGCATATTTTATATCCCTGAAGACCTGACATCAGGGAAGGGGTGACAGCAGCCAATGCAGGACCCAGGACTTTGGAATTCAGGCCGACTGAGGGCAACCTGCCAGGAGGATTACCCAAATGTAATGACTGCAACAGTGAATACACTCGAACATCTACATTTATGGTAAGAGTACACAACTGTACTTTTCATAAGTCCATAGCTATTTACTAAGCTAGCTTTCTTAATAGGCCATTCTAAGCCTAACAAATTTCTTTCACAAAGGTGAAAATCAGACACTGTACCTTGTGTTTGTGAGTTCCTAATCATTAGCTGTATATATACTTTTTAATCTACTTCCTTTCTTTTTTCTTTTGTACTTATCCCTTTAACATTTATTTTCCTGTCTTTTACCCTTTTACCAATAGAATTCTTCTAATTCTTTTACTACCTCCCAGTTTATATCTTCTTCACTACTTATTTCAGGACCTTTTTTATGTACTTCTTTATTATTTTTTCATCTTTTTTTCTTCTATTTCTACTATTTATAACATTTTCTCTTTGTTAATTTTATTCCCTTTCTTTTTCCTTACAGTTATTTTCATTTTTGCAATCCACCCATAAATGTCCGGTTTTGTTGCTTCCATAACATTTTAATTCACATGCTTTGCATCATGTCGCATTTTCCCCAAATCTAACATTTTCTTTTGTCACAGTTACTTATTAGGGGTCATTTTCCACACAAAAAAAACATGTTTGGGGTTGTTCATAGCTTCATAGGTGTGTACTAGGCTAATGGCCCTGGAGCCTTTACAAGCCTAGCCCATAGGATTACCCTGGCATCGTGCCACCCGACCTTGGCTCCCAGTGCCTCTGTTGAGTAGAGCCACTGGAGTGATCCCTGGGGTGAATTTTCTGTTTCCCATCCACTCGTCAAGATTTCTCTTGAAGAGGGCCAGTGAGGTATTCTGTTTGACAGTTGTCCCCAATATTTTACAACACCACAATTCCCCTTGACATTTATCATGCTTGGTATATGTAAAATGTTTTCTCTTTCTATTTTTAACACAATTTATAATCCCAGTCGTCACCTCTTTTGTCATAAACGTTTGCAATGCCCACTACTGCTTTACATAAACTTTTAAAATGTCCTTTCAAAGTTTCTCTTTCTACCTCTGCTCGAAATTATACGAGTCTTTTTTGCTTCCCTGCTAAAAGCTTTTTGCACATAAAGATTCCATGGGTTGCAGTCATTCTTTTTTTTTTTCATATTGTCCAAGAAAACCTTCTATTGAAAAAAGTCTCAAATATAATGTCACAAAATGTCTCTTTGTTAATAAGAATAAATGCACCTACCTTATGTGCCTCTACACCCAAAGGAACTATTAAATTGCCCCACGCTTTTTACAGTCCATTTCTTTGTCTTTACTTTTAATCCTTACCACATACTTCAGTGTTTCATTTTCTTCTGCCTTTTACTTTCTCTGCATATGTTTTTTTTTCATCTCATCGCTATTCTTTAGGGTTGTCTCTGCATCCTCCTTTTGTATTTTCTCCATAATGTGCCCCCAGGAGACATCTCCTGCATTTCCTGGCTTACTCTGCACCACCAATTATTTAAGTAAATCCTCTGACAACCCTCCTGACTGGAGGGTTGTAATTATACATTCGTCATTTACTGACTCTTCTCCATCAAACAGGTTTCTTTGAAACATTTCCTCAGAATCTTGTACACATTCTCCAGTCTTGATATTTGCTTTCTCCACCATTTCTTTCTTTACTCTATCATCTCCTTCTCTCTCCATCTGCCTCTCTGTTTCTCTGTGTTGCTCCTGCACTTGGAATGGAAAAAGGAAGTGATCTTCCAAAATGGTTCCCACTCACAACAATGACAAGTATGGGTGCCCAATGCACTGGCCAAATTTTCCCTAGTGCTATAAATACCTCCCCTGGAAAGAGGCTACTAGCTTATTGGGACTAACCCAATCAACAAAGGATAAATAAAAAAAAGTATCTGAATATGAAGACCTGTGAAGAAAGCAAACATTTTTACATGTTATTTCAGAGTTAAACATCATTCTAAGGACTGAAAAGTTTCAGTTACTGCAATTTGTTAAGATGTAAAAACATTTGAATCTGATGTAAATAGTTCATAACAGCTCATGACATCATTAGTAGAACGGTTACTGTGAGGTGCACATTTCTGATTCAAAGACAAACCTATCACGGTGCTGCAGTCTGAAGATGAGCCACACTATGGTGGGCTGTGCCTCCAGCCATGCTGAATGTTAATGTGGCATTCCTAGAGAGGGATTTATGCTAATTAGCTATGCACTCCTTCATGACTGCCTGAGGTAAGGCATTTATGCAGCCAAGTAATTCAGAGAATCAGAGGCACAGAAGTGCCTGTGCCAAATTGATGTATGTGTCAGCAGTGTTAACTTCTGCTTCAAAGTGCCAATTTGTACTCTAGGTAGTTAACAGTGATTCAGAGACATGCAAATTAGCTGATAATGACGTTGTTCCTTATTGTGGTTAACATGTCTCTGAGTTGTAAATCTCTGCATTGTGTAAACAGTCTTTTATAGCAGCTGTTACTGTAAGAGGTGGGGTTGTCTCTGAATCTTTGGGGCAGTCTGGGTATATTTTTTAGGTTTTTAAAAACAGACACAATATAGACAAACATAGCCTTACATCTATTGAGATAGCCATAGTGATTTGCATTATGATATAACTTCTTTCACACAGATTTCAGCCTGAATATAGACATCATGGAAGTTAGACCACATATACTGCCTCGCACCTCCTGACATGACTTGTGCAGATTAACTGTCTCCTATTTCAGAACACTACCGATTATAAAGCAAAAATGAAAGTGAAGTCTAACAGGTCATGAATGGATCTATATTATAAGACTGAAAGTGCATATGTGCAACTACATAAAAGCCGACACATAATGCACAAAACCTAACAATAGCGAATGGCCATGTAAGCAAATTTTTCCCTAGGGAAAAAACTTACTCGGCCGTTCGCTAAAAAAAAAAAAAAATTATCATAAACAGGTGGGGAGCTTCGCCCTCCACACCCCCCTAACTAGATATACCAACTCCGAGATCCCACTATAGGGAAGGAAAGGGAAACTCTGTGAAACTGACCAGCTATCTCCTTGCCCTATGACATATTCATTGGATCGCTTAAATGCGATTCGATGTATAGGTGTCGCTGTTTCTGTATTCGCTCAGAAGCATTTTTGTGCTTCTAATATAGACCCTCATAAACAGTGGCACATACTGAAAATTTCATTCCTGGAATGCTTCCATACAATCTATAGGTTTGCTTAAAACAGACTTCACTTATTAAATGTCTCAAGAATTAAAGGAAGAGTTAGTCAAGTGGATATCATACTTTGAGGGAAAATGAACTCAGTAATGGCTCCTAGATTATCAGGTTTGCTGTTCTTCATTTGCAGTATATGGTTAGCATATGCTGTTCTTCATCTGCAGTATATGTTTAACAGAATTACATGATAGTGGAAGTATTCCATTGCATTTTCATAAGAACCATAGAGTTTTACTTAGTAATGAGGCATTATTCAAAGTCCTCTTTAACTTACAGCATCATCATAATTTAATAATTTTGTCTCACATAAGCAATAAATGATTTTTAACCATTTAATGTTGTCTACAGTGATCTGCTAAAGATTTTGGGAATTTGCTTTTCACTTTCATGTCCTGGTGTATGTGGGGGAGATGTTGGACGCTTGTCTTAGCAGCAGAATATTGAACTGGCAGAATAATATGAATAATACTGATTTTAATCAAAAGTCTTTTCACATATTCAAATTTACGTACTACTACCAGTGATCATCTTGTCATCTAAACATGTTATCATTTCGGTGTTGTTTTTTAGACAGAGTATGTAAGCTTTAGCAGTCTCATCCTTTTTTCCTGGAAGAATAACACAGGTTAAAGCTGCGAGATGACAATTTTCCTCTACTTACCTCTGAAATGTACCTTATTATGAGGAATGTTCCTAATTTTGGATTTTAAATATCCATGTTCCTTCAGTCCCATGTTGAAAGGGTCTGCCACACATTCAGTGTTAGGAATTTTTTAAATGATATTCATGTTAAATAGTATTGGATGATATTAATTCATAAAAAATAACTTTTTATAAGTAGAAAGTAAAATATTTTACCCATCCTGTGAGCTCCATAGTTGAAGTTGTTAGTAAGCTATTAGTAAGTGTTGAACATATTGCCCCTTTGTTCCACGTTAGAAGAGACACTTTTCCTCATTTTGGAGATGGAAGATTGAAAACTATATTCTGCTAGGGTTTCGGCATGTAGTTCGTGAAACACTTCCCAGTAAACTACAATGCTGAATCCAGAAGGCTGCAGCAGCAGCAATTCACCAGAGAGTGGTAGAGGTGAAAATTACAACTGCTGCAGCTGTATGGTCTGAAAAGAAAAGGAGCGAATTGCGGTGATCCCTAAGGACAACTACCCAGCTGTATCGTAACAGAAACAGACGTGCTAGAAATGTTAAACATTCCTTATTTTCACTCTGTTTATATATATATATATATATATATATATATATATATATAAAGAGAGAGAGAGAAGTTTTTTTTCATGAATGGGTGGCATGAATTTTCTCATACTACTTTTTATCAGAGCACAGCACAATGACAGTATCTCCACAAATCACATTCTAGTGAGTCCCTCCATGCAATCACTCAGTCTGGAGTTTTGCTGAATGAGTTTCATTGAAATATTTTCTTTGGTCTGTAATCCAGTAAGGAACAACGCAACAAAAATATGTAATTTATATTGAAGAAGAACAGAGTATGTGATGCTATGATTCCTTTATACAAGCTCAATACATTAGATGACTTATTGATAACTCTTGAAGCCATTTCAGAGTGGAAGTCTAATAAGCTTATGGTTGTATTACTTCTGATAAAAACACATTATCATGACATGGGGACAATTTCAGGTTATGAATGGACTGGTTGGAAGGGTTTGCTGAGCTTTAGTCTTTCCACCAACAAAAGCTGCCTGGACATTTAGTACGTTTGTTTTAAATTTGTTCTGCTACCTGCTGATGTTTGCTTGCTTAGGATAGTGTGCACTACCCTAGTGTAACTTGTTTAATGGAATTTCTGAGCCATATCAAAGGTCTTCTATATAACTTTTCAAGGCTGTTGCCCATTGCACCATATCAGCAAAATTGTTTGGGTTAAAATAGAATACCTGTGTATTCCTTTATAGTTAAGTGAAACGAATGGTGTTCTTTAATAATTTTGTTCCTATCGTCACTGAATTGAAACCCCTGAGGAAGTCTTTCTATTGTCTGACAGTTAACACAGATGATTAAGATTCTCAGATCTAAATGAGCTGTTTCCTGTACCCAAGGTACAGGTTTGGATTCCTTCCACTTTCATTTCCCTATTGTTTGACTCTGATCAAGTCATTTAGTGCTCTCCTGAAAAGGGACACTTGCATCCAGTGAGCTTGCATAGTTAACACATATATAATATAAAATAAAAACACTTCTTCACCACATAAGTAAATGCAAGTCAGTCAGGGCCTGAAGCTATCAAAATGCAAGTAGAACAGTGTATTTTTTATGGATACTCTACCTAAGTCAAGAGAGTGCAGTGACCTAAAACTCAGACAAGCGCACATGCCTCAGAAGAGCCACTCCTATTTGCATCACCTGCCTAGAGAGCACATCTTAAATATTTATCTCTTGCTGGAATCATTGGTTGTGAATCCTGTTGAAATAATTTGTTATCGTGATATTGCCTGTCCAGCAGGGATACTACCACAACTCATAATCCCTTCACTTTTTCTTAAAAAGAGACACAAACAGGCTTACAACTATTGGTTTCTTCTTCTCCAGCAACTTTTTTTGCTTTGGAAGTTTAAATCAAATACCCATTGCCAGAGGCACAGGTAGATGCCATATCTCTGAGTCATCTAGCTAGCCATCATAAACTGAACATTTAATTGTACCTGCAGTAAATAAATATGTTCATAGATTCCCTCCTATCACCCAGAAGCTTTATGAAACATAATTAAAAAAATGATGGGAATGTATGCCTCTAGGATTCTGAAAATGATTTTTGTAGGTAACAGCTTTTTATATAAAGGAAACTGAAAGATGATTTATCACAGACAATTCTAAAGTAAATACTGGCTTTCCTTAAATTCAAAAGCCATTTACTGTATGAAGGATATATATTTAGAATAATTATTCTACATTTTTTCACTCTCTCTTTTACTAGATCATATGTTTCTATTTGTTCACTCAGAAGTAAAAAGATAAAGGTAACAGTCTGAAGATTCATTAGCATGAATATATACATATATATATATATATATATATATATATATATATATATATATATATATATATATATATTCACTTCAGAACATCAGAATGTTGAAATTCAAAACACTGAGACCAAAATCTCGAAAGTTCAATACATTAAAATCTGAAAACATTGAATCCCATAACAGTGAAAAAACACAGGAAACCAACATTTCCTATATTCCACCAAAACAACATACAGAAACAAACAAAAAACAAACTATATTAAACTTCTCCAAATATAAGCGGGGGGCAACCCCCCTGCACCCCCCCACACCCCCTGCTACTTAAATATATCTCACTAGACAGAATAAAATGGCAAACATACCATTCAGCACTTCATGGCTACCTGTTTAAATTGTGAAAAACTATCCTCAACCTTCTCTTAGAAACACTACTTCACTGATAAAACATTACACATCACTATATATCTCTCCGAAACTTACCGGAGTTTCCCACATAACCTCAGTCATGTTCCCTTATTACTTACTATACTACAACATAACACATCTTAAAGTCACAGCAACCAATTTGCACATCATAACAGTGTTTACACAGCCGATTCAACATTCTGACATTTGACATTGTGAACTTTCAACATAATGAACTTTTAAGATTTTGGTCTCAATGTTTTGAATTTCAACATTATGGGATTTTGATGTTCTGAATATATATATATATATATATATATATATATATATATACACAGTTCTACTTCTAAATTTCAAAGTTTCAAAACTTCTAATTTCTTATTGTCGAGACCATAAGATCGAAGTTTTGAAACTTTGAAATGTAAATAAATAAAAAAATAAAAAACCAAAAAAAATATATATATTTTTTTACATTTTTCAGGGGAGGGCAAGCCCCCCTGCTAATTAAATATACCAACTTAGAGATCGCAGAATGAAAAGGAAAAGAGTGTTCTGGCCCAGGGTAACCTTCCGGGGCTACATGAGCTGGAGATTGCAGATCGCTACAGGGTGGATAGGGACATGCTACAAAAACTCACTGAGCTCTGCCAACCTCAGCTCAGACCCAGAGCCAACAGAGGGGAAAACATCCCAGTAGAAACTAAGGTATGTGTAGTTCTTAGCATACTAGCTACGGGTACATTCCAAAGACCAACTGGGGACATGACAGGGGTCTCACAGTCATCAGCATCCAGGGTACTCCACTAGTTCCTGGATGCCATGCTACCATATCCAAGTGAGCACATTTATTTTCTCCTCACCCCTGAAGCAAATTCCAGCAGTATGCAATACTTCTACCATGGTAGCACACTAAAAGTTCAAAGAAAACTGCAGACTTGTCTCACACTTTGTGTAACTTTGGTAAAATAAAAAGAAAACCACAAGTGATAATGGAGCACTATATCACACAAAATGAACTTTAATCCACTGGTTTAGTGCTTTCAGCCCAAGAATTAGGCCTTCATCAGAACAAAGTGTTAAAAAACTGTCTCATTTTTATACCATCATCAATACACATCACACCAATCAAATCTCATTTTACTTAAACTTAATGTAAAAACTGTTTAAAATGTGTTTAAATAAAAATGCATTTTAAATAAAGCATACATTTCTAACAGACATATAAACTATTTACATTGTTGTAATAAGCTTTTCTTTTCAACACAGCTTTATAGTTGACACCATTGTTAAGTCCTGGTGCCCTGCATGCATCTAATAAAACGTGCCATTTAAACTCTCTAAAATCTAGTTCCCCATCTCTGTCTCCATTAAAGCCCAATGGAACATGATCTATAACTGTAAAAAGAAACTTAACACTGTTATTGCTACTCACACAGTTTAAAGTGTGCTTGTAAAGAACATTATCTAAATTTTTCTTGTTGATGGCATAATAGTGTTCATACATTCTGTTTTTAAGTTGCCTATTGGTTTTCCCAATATAGAATGAAGAACAGGTGGAGCATTTTGCCATGTATACCACAAATGCAGATTTACAATTAAAAATGCCTGGAATGTGCCACATCTTGCTCTGAGTTGTAACATTAAAATCTGCTCCCTCTGAAATGTATTAAAGGAGGCAGCTCTAATGAGCTCTCCAGTTATAGACCCATAGCGATCCTGTCTCCACTTGCCAAAATTATGGAGAAATGCATTCATAGGCAACTCCTGAGCTATCTCATCATGAACAATCTTCTTACAAACTCCCAACATGGGTTCAGACCATACCACAGTACTACCACTGCCCTTCTCTCCTTTACAAATGTCCTAAACTGAAACAGTAACAAACTTTTCTCTGCCATCTTAGACCTTTCTAAGGCCTTTGACATGGTAAACCATCAAATACTTATACAAACACTGGAATCCATCTCCCTAGACAACCAGGCTATCTGATGGTTCCAGGCATACCTTAGTGGCAGAAACAGGCAGTCCTATGGAAGGGGAACATATCCACCCTGTTACCCATCACCATGGGAGTTCCCTAGGGTTCTATTTTAGGACCCCTCCTATTTTCTATATTTATAAACGACCTATACAAAGTCATCCCAGATGCCACTTGCATCCGGTATACGGATGACTCGAGTCTAGTTTGTTCAGCTACATGCCCAACAGTACTACAGACTTTATCTCAAACTACTTTCAACTCAGTTGAGAACTGGCTCCTAAATCGCCATCTTATTTTGAATACTAATAAAACTAAGATGCTGCTTTTCTCTCCATCTACAAGGCCCACTGTACAGACCTTCACCATCACATCGAACAACGGCACCATTATTTCACCAGACCCCTCAACTAAGCTACTAGGAGTAATAATTGACAATAACCTCAAGTCTGACCTACATATAAACCACATGATTAAAACAGTTGATAAAAAACTTGGCACTCTTTATAGAATTAAACCATTCCTAACTCCTCTAGCTATATCCGCTATTGCCCACTCACACCTGCTCTCCACCATCCTCTATGCCTCCCCCCATACACAAACCTGAGTAAGTCTGACTTGAACAAATTCACCACCTGCTATAATCACATAGCAAGATTTGCCACCAGTACAGCCTACAGAACTCACCACTGTAGCAACCTTAAGCTTCTAGGGTGGCTGGAACTACTTAATCTTCTAAAGGTTAATCAGCTAGTAAATGCTCACAAGATTCTCTACCAATCTGAACACACACCTGTTCTAAAAAACATCATCACTCCCTACCATAACCTCAAAGCACTCTGATCCTCTAACAAAAAAACTAATCTACACGTTCAAAGCTAATAACTCTGCTGGGGAGGCACTGTTTGCCAATTCTGTTGGTAAAACATGCAACTCTCTCCCTGCCAACCTCACAGCTGAACCCTCTCTATCCCTATTCAAGAAAAATCTTACACTATATATAAAATGGTGGCTATGCCCCTGTTTTACCCCTGAATAATGTATAAACTACCGACTGTATACCATAGATCCTTCTCCTACATCTAAGTGACTTTAACTTAACTACCTGGTAACCTGCTATTTACTTAACAATCTACTTGTGTGACTGAGTTACGTTTTATTTTTACCCTTTAATGAATGTAAACTGTTGTAACTGTATTACCCAATATTGAATTATATATAATAGTGTAATGTCTAGTATTTCTGTGGAATTAAACTGGAGCTTTTCTCCCCGGGCCTCCACTGAAAATGGACATGTATCTAGTTGGACTATCCCATTCAACAAATGTAAAATAAATAAAATAAATATGACTGTACATACATACAGCTACGTATACATATCTGTCTCTCCCTACCTGCGGTGGTGGTGCTGCGGTAGTGTTGTCGCCTCACAGTAAGACATTGTCCTGTTCGATTCTCAGCTAGAGCGCCTTCTGTGTGGAGACATGCATGAATGGACGTACCTTCATTGAAGATTGTGCATCAGGGCCGGCAACTCGGCAAATAAAAATCTACTGCCAATCATTAGCGGACCGGAGTTCCACTGTGGCGACCCCTAACCGGGAAAAGCCGAAGGACACAACATATACATATATATATATATATATATATATATATATATATATATATATATATGATAACAATCTGTATATATAGCTATACAAAGTACAATGATACAAAGACTCTCCACATATATCTGCATAACACATTTACATAATGTACACACACAACAGATAAGGAGACACCCCTGTTACACATATTTATATAGATATGTGTGGGGATGTATGAATGTCCCCACATACCCCAGAATGCTGGAGTTATCTACACTTACACATCACAACAGTTATCCGAAGGAACCAGACCAAGGCCGCAAAAGTACAGAATCCACTCACCCACAGACCCGTGTCTGCAGAATGTCAGCCTTTAGACAGACACAGGTACCCAGCTGGTATAATGTACAATGAGTGCAATGCATGTCTTGGACAGGCCATATTGTCCCTGACCACATGTCTGCCTATCAAACTACAAACAGCCACATATGGCCAGGCTGGTAAGTGTAGACACATAGCAGGATATTACCAGGTATCCAACCCCTAGGACACTAGATACAATAAAAGTGCCAAGCAGTATCACTCTGCAGGCCACACATGCTGTCTAACACAAGGCCACTTTGCATACTCCACAAGTACTGTGCCTGCATCAACATATACAACAGACAAAACCAGTGGCATGTGCAATAAGTACTGTAATCTGTAGTGTATAATACTAGATAGGTAGGGGTTCAAATCTCAAATCATTCAACTTGTGTTTGTGTGTGTCTAAATATATCCCCTTACAGTACTATGGACATGCCCACATGGGCTATCTCCATGCAATGGTATGCATTTTATGGCCCTGTGACTGGCTTCTGGCCTCTAAATTCCATAATCTACAAATGCCCCCATTGTCCCTGATACACTGTTATGCACATATGCACCTTGGGAGCCATACACGTATACTGCCTTACCCTGCTGACATGTGTCTGATGTGCTGCCATGCCATCCAGGGCTGCTGTATTGCCACCATGTGTCCATTGTTTAACCCCTCAGACACCTGAAACAGACATATACACAGGTCTGTGACACACCTGTCATTCTGTAAATCTACCACCAGTGTAACATCATGCAACAAAGATACACAACATTTGATGTCTAGTCATAACACATGCCAGTGTACAATACTTGTAGTGGTCCACAAGTGCCATGGCAAAACAATATTGCACTGCACAAGTACATGTAAAGTAATATAGTCACCCTGTGCATCAGACACATTCTTGTATTTCCCTGCATCAATGTCATGGATGGCAGGGATGTGGCACAAGTATCATCACATGCACAGGGTGTGG
Source organism: Protopterus annectens (assembly GCF_019279795.1). Taxonomy (NCBI): domain Eukaryota; kingdom Metazoa; phylum Chordata; order Ceratodontiformes; family Protopteridae; genus Protopterus; species Protopterus annectens. The sequence continues at coordinate 1,092,386,952 of NC_056732.1, forward strand.
TGTGAGGGTGCCAGAGGTCTAGGCTGTGCCAAACAGGTGACAGAATGTATGTCAGTCAGGAAGGGGTGTGGGTTAGATGAGCCATAGAGGGGTGTTGTGTGTGTCTGTTGGTGACCTGCATGCAACAGTGGTGTTTCAGTGTGTATGTGCACACAGTCAGGGCCAGTGCTAGTCCTACACCTGTGTATGTTGGACAGCTGTGGACATTATATAGTAGAATGGACAGCTCACCATCTCCAGCCATGAACATGTGAACTGACACTGCCAGGAGTACCACTGGCACCACCATGCCCAAGGTCAGATGTGGTGCCAGTACCTGATGGTGACTGCAAAATGCTGGGGCTGTGTCCCACATGGGCTTTCCCAGGACCACGTCCCCATGGCCTTCCATGTCATCATGTGGACAGCAAATTTCATTCTGTAGCATTGTAGGTACTGCCAGTATGGGAACATGACTGTGCATGGCCACATGGACTCCCAGCAGATAGTGTTGCTGACCTTCATCCACATGTCAGATGCCCAACTCCAACCAGATGTTCCAGCACAGACATTGTGCAGTCAAAGAATGACACTGTCTCAGCCCACTGTCTGTCCACAGCAGCAGGGAACCAATCCAGGGTGTTCCCAATGTGGCGGAGGCAGTCACTGATGTCAGACTATGCTGTATCCATAATGCGAAGCATCCATCTAGTGTTGTGTTCAAAACATGCCTGTGCCTCCATGATGGACTGAAACATGCATCAAGTGACCCATGATGTGACACCTGCAACAAGTGGTGGATAGCAGCAGTCCCCCTATGAGCACCCCTGTCAATCTGCCCATATAGGACTGTGCCAGCTCACTGGCTTTGGTCAGTGTCTACACTCATTGAAGTCATAATTGTCACACTGCTCTGTTCAATGTCACCACCCTCTGACTGTCCACTATCTGTGGCCTTTGGGGACTGGATATGTGTGGACATACTGACTGTGTGTGGTGACAATGGGGGCAGAAGAGGGATGTCAACCTCTGGGCCAGATTCAGCCACCAACAACCCCACCTGTGCCTCACTATGGCCACCATTACCATCAGCATCTGATGAGACATTGACATCAGGTTGTGAGGGGGACACACTCCAACCCCCCCCCCCCAGTCACCTGTGAGAAGCAAAACAACAGCAGTACATTACTACCTGGACTATTGCATATGGTAAGCCACATAGGCTCATACATATGAGGATCCACATCTGCATTACAAGTCCCACATCTTCACATCTGTGCTCCCATGCACAACAGACAAACTCACAACATACACAGACAAGTCAGGCCTGTTATAACATGCACATCAGCCACATCCAGTAAATATTGCCAGTACAATACACCTGTAAGGTATGCAATATGACAGTGTATGTGATAGAAGTAAACATAACACCCAGTTCACCTATATTGAGAATAATATGCCAGTAGCAGTATCACTGCCTCAGGAGGGTGGCCACGGTGGTGCAGCAGTTAGCATTGTCACCTCACAGCAAGAGGTTCTCTGGTTTGATTCTTCACTGGGGTGCCTTCTGTGTGGAGTCTGCATGTCCTCACTGTGGTTGTGTGGGTTTCCTCCGGGTTCTCTGGTTTCCTCCCACATCTCAAAGACATGCTGTAGGTAGATTGGACACTCTAAATTGGCCCTAGGTGTGAGTGTGTACATGTGTGTGCCTTCTATTGAAGGTTGGGTGCCAGGCTGGCAACTTGACACTGTAAAAACTCCACTGCCAACCATGAGCGGACAGGTGATCCGCTGTGGTGACCCCCTATCTGGGAAAAAGTCAGACAAAGAAGAGTATCACTGCCTCAGGTATGTACCATGAGTTTGGGCCTTTTTACCCCCATTAAATATGGCTTTGCCCTGGGTTCTTGTTGTAGGGGCTTGACAAGTATGTTAGGCATAGCTATCAACCAAACAGGGACACATGTCAACAAACACAGGGACTTGGAGTACATCAGGGACACTCAGGGTCAGCTTTACAATGTTAGAACTAATTATATGAGATATGAACAGAATGAGAGGACATGAATTCCAGTACATCGTTTGACATTACAGGGGTGTACACCCTCCCTTATTGTCACTATGTACTACATGTAATCCACTAGCTTTCATACAACAGCCGGCCATTGTAGGTGGGATTGACAGGGATAGAGCTGAGATGTGATTGAAATCGGGGACAGCTGAGAGGCATGCATATAGGAGTAGGACAGCAGGATATCAATGACATGTCATCGGCATAGATCTAAGACAGGATTACTGTTGTAATCCCTATTCCCCATACCTCCATCCTTCCATCTGCATCCTGTTATATGTAGAAATCTATTACATACCTGGCGGAGTAAAGTACTCCTTGGTTTTACTTTGCTTCAAGTAATCTTTTGATAATATACTGTGTGTGTGTTAAGTCTCATACAGACCCGTTCCCCATAACAAGCTGTTTGCCTTTGTAAGGTACTGCTAATTACCAGGTATTTGCCCCTGCACCACTCTGTGGCTCAGAATTGCTAATTACAGCCAAAAAAGCTGTATTGCACTGTCATTAGTCAATGACATGCCAGCACAGTGCAATATATGAGGCCTTCATGTAGGTCTTGGCCCCTGTGTTAATTTATGAGATAGACATTACTGAGGTGTGGAGACTACAGCATCACAGGGGGTAGGTATAAACACCATCCACTGTAGAGATTTATGATGTATGTCCACAGTTTTGCCTCATATGTGTGGTTAGTGTTCCATACCATTGTGGTCATCTGGCAGTGCACTGGCAATCATTGTGGGCTGAGGTTAGTAAGGGAAGACACATATGCATCACATTGCATACCCATCAGACTATGCATACTAGTGCAATAGCTGTTATTCTTTCAACATACTATCTTTGTAGGGGCAAATTGTTACACATGTCCCTATCTGTGTGCCTTTGCACCACCCCCATTAAGTATAGCTGTGTCTGTATCCCTTGTTCTAAGGGGTTGGAAGGTATGGTAGGTTTGTAGTAGCTACCTTTACATACAGTTGTGTATGCTGCAGGAGAGGAGAGTGTGAACACTTTGGTGGACAGGAAGCTGTATGTGTAACTGTGTCAGTTCTATCAGGCCTGTCATTATGGCATGCCAGGGCAAGGCTATTCTATACAGTGCAATCGGGGCATGTGCTTAAGATACGTCTGTTATGCAACAGTGCAACTAACAGAGTAGTAGGAGACATATAGTTAGGCTATATGGGTACGTGCATTGTGTCTCTGCCTGCAAGCCTTTGTCTTGCAAAGCTGGGTAGCAGTTAATTAAGTAGCAGTAACCTGTGGGGAGTAAGATTGCATGACTCGGTCATTACTTGCTGTCTTCACAATAATGCAATTGAAGTGCAACACAACACTGGATTCGTACCCAGGACTGTGCATGGCAAAATGCAAGGCATTTAACAGATTGAGCTCCTGAGACTCTGCAAAAAAGCATATGTATTTCTGGGATATATGTGCATATATACAGGCTGTGAGAAACATTCCCACAGCCATGCATATGTGCATGGCTTTATATGGTTGTATTTCTGCACCGGGGTCACAGTTGTACTTTGCCATTGCTGCCTTAGCAGGTGTCTTACCACAAGTTGCTGATAAAAGGGCACATATACCTGCCATCACAGGCCTCACTTACATCCATTAGTATGTCTTCATTATTATTTATTATTGGACCAGAGTCCAGGATTCACTCCCAATTTTCACATTACGTTTTAATTTCAGTTATGTGCATAATGTCTGCAAGTAGCAAGCAGTATGTTTTGCTGGAAACACATGTTTAACCTAGAGCCTGTGTAGCATGGTGGGTTAATGCAGTGTGTTATAGTAGTGAGGAGCCTGGGTTTGACATTTGACAGAGGTGTTTATTTAGTACATGTGATAACACTCTCATAGACATATATAGACATTAAAGCTCATTTAAGCTGAACTAAGCAAAGCAGCACACTACACCACTCCATGCAAACTAAAGAAAAGAAAAGTAGGGTGATAGGAAAGTGGTAAAATGGGGGCAAGCAGGGGGGGGGGTAAACAATGTGAAAGGCAGGTAAGGAAGGACCATAGCTATCCATTTCTTGTACAGCAATAGCTGTGCATTTTGACAGGTTTTGTAGATGAATTTGGACTCTCAAATCCCAGAGAGAGGCGTGAGGACAACATAAATGTGTTGTCAAGCCAATTGGACCAAATTAGTTGTGTCCAGTGGACACATATGCGAAATGGAGAGCTATGTATGGGGCAATATTTTTTTTTGTTGGACAGCTGCCCTTTTTTTTCTTTTTAAGGAGAGAGTGGAATGTTGGGGAAGGGACTTAGGTACTTGTGGGGAGGTAAGTTGGGTAGGAGAGGATGCAAAAGCAGACAGAAAAGACAGTAGATGGGCAGTGTGTGAAACGTGGGGGTAAACACCTTGGACAGGGAGGGTGTTGTGGAATTGAAGCTGTGTGTTCCTCCAGATGGCAGCAGCATGACTGACATCCCCACCCATGGGCAGTTAACAGTGCTCCTTCACTGCCCCAAAGATGGCTGTGCTGGAGGCTGGGCACCAGGGCCAGCCTGCCCCACCAGGTTGGTCAGTGTGCCCTCAATCTGGCACAGGAGATGTTCATATATATGATGAACGATCCTGCGCACCATGACTAACAGTCCCTATTAGGTGACTGCAGCCCCTCTGCCACTACTCCTGGGGGAGGCTGGGCCCTGTCCCCTGAGGCAGTTCCAGCCAATGCAGCAGGTGGTGCAAGGGTGGCTGAGAGGGCACCACCAGACTGCTTCCCAGACATGCTAGGACCAGGTGCCATGGCCAGTTGAGGCAAGGTAGGTGGATCACCAGGAACTGGCCTACCCTGACATGCTGTGGTGATAGAGGTTAAGCAATAAGTATAGGTTAGTTATGAACAAAACATACTTAGTACTACCAGCATGCCAGAACAGTAGAAATAACCTAATTACATGTCAATGCATATTATGTGAAGCACAGCAATACATGCCAGAACAGTCAGTATGTTAACAGCATACCAGTAACGGTTACAGCATAAGGCTAACAAAATAGGTAGTCCAACAAGATATGGTAATATGCAACCATTATAATACATAACAATAATAATACACATGCTCAAAATACAGGTAATTGAACAACATATGTGAATAGTAAACCATAACCAATAGATAACAATAACAATGAAATGAAGATAAGGGGTAGGGAGAGAGAGAGAGTAAAACAGGCCATTAGTACTATTATATGCTATTTACTTGATGACAGTACTATCTACTCTATGGGTCTGTCATATATTTTTGTGTACACGTCCCCTACAGCTGCTGTAGCATGTACAGACCTCTAAAGCTATTCACATGGGACAGTATGGGACAAGCAGGAACAACTGTAGGTACACTACCACACAGAACAGTGGCACATCAGTTGGGCCTATATAACTACCAAGGTGTACTGTGGGCTGATGTAGTGATACTTTGCAATTTAGTTAATTATGCCAATGGTAATCCTGTGACAGATGGATTATGCACTAATTATATTACGTAACAGCATGACACTTGAGAGACATGTATGTGTACAGTACAGACCCTAAACAACTATCATGCCTTGCCTGGCAGACATGGGGATAGAACCCAATAGCAGTGACTGCAGAGGACATCTGCATGGAATGTATAAATTGGCTGCAGCAACTTTGAACAGACACTCCAAGCATACAGCCATACCAAGATTACACATTTTATTTCATTTTATTTTATTATTATATTTTTTCCTTTATGTTGTGCTGTACTTTCACATCCGTGCTAATGATTTTAACAGGCTGTGACAGCTAAAACACCACTACTTACTCATAATATGGGCTACCTCATCCATTTACCTGTTGTTCCTGTGGAGAGAAAATCTGTAAACATTATGTGGATGATTTTGTAATATTTAGTACTGCATGGTACTGGATTTGAACTCTGGTCTGTGTGTGGCAAAATGTATTGTAGACAGAGCATTTAACAAACTGAGCTACTGAGTCAATGCTGACTACTGACTGACTAATATTTGCCTACAGCTCACATGGAACCAAAATATGACCTGGTAGTACCACTACAGTTGTATACTAGACTGCAGTGACAGTAAAACACACATGTATGACATACAAGTATGACAGAGATAGTAGGTAATCTATACATTAGTATATAGAATGCAGGTGTACACAATATATTGTCACTGGTTTGAAATATCTGTGAAGTCAACCAACAATATCTGATTATGGAGTGGGCAACCTCACCTATATACCTTGCTTACCTGCTGTTTGTGGATGACAGAGCATTATGTAGACAATATTGGCCTAGAAGCAGCCTTGAATGATACTGTATGTGTGAAATAAGACATTTGGCTGCCATTATATTTGCATGCTATGGCTATTATAGTGTTATATTTGACTGCAGCACCTTTCATTACAGCCTGAATACATACAGTTGTACTGCAATGGTTAAATCAAGACAAACCTGATGTACACAATTAACCTTGGTGTCATTGGTAGTGGTTCATGAGTTATTGCAGAACAGTTGGCATTATTGATTTCATGACAAACAGCTCTAATTCCACACTTATTGCACTACAGACTTTATTGTATATACTTTCATGCAGTGTCTGTCACTGTTTCGAGTTTTTATTAAACAATAGTTGTCATTATTCAGGTGTTGCAGTACAGCTGTATTTCCACAGTTATTGCACTACAGACTTTCTTGTATATACTTTAATGCAGGTAATGCTGTTGTTTCATGTTTTTATTGCACTACATTTGGCATTATTCATTTATTGCACTACAGATCTAAGTCCACATTTATTGCAATACAAACTTTAATGTACATTATTAGAGGTAATGCTTTACTCTTTCTTGCTTATTAAAGCCGCAGTGGTACAGCAGTAGCATTGTTGCTTCACAGCAAGAGGTTTTCCTGTTCGATTCTCGGCTAGAATGCCTTCTGTGTGGAGTCTGCATGTCCTCCCCGTGGTCGAGTGGCCTCTGAAAGACGTGTGAATGGGCATGCTTTCGCTGAAGGTTGGGTGTCAGGCTGGCAACTCGGCACCATAAAAATCTACTGCCAATCATTAGCAGACTGGAGTTCCGCTGTGGCGACCTCTAACTGGGAAAAGCTGAAAAGACAAACAGCATAATACATCCATACTCACCACACTCACGAAGCAACCTGGCAAAGTGCCTGACATGCACCTCAAGGTTGCAAGGCCTCTCCTCTGCAGCTTTTGGGAGAGAAGAACACCATTATGCATACCAGTTTAGCATTCATATTAGATATTGGTGGTACAGAGGTAAAAGTACTTACATACATGTGGGATATCCCCTGCCTGAAATTATTGGACCTAGGTGTCCAAGAGATCCCCCTTACATCTCTTCAGGTCATCATAGTGGTGACAACACTGCTCAACTGTGCAGGGGATACCAGTTGTACAGGTGAGGTCCCTTGCCAGCTGGCCACAGGCCTCTGCCTTGCACTCTGAGTCCTGGTAATTTTCCTGCAGAAGCCAGCCTTCATGTTTTTTTTTTTTACCAGGTGCCCAACCATGATTCTGGACTCCAGGATGCTGTTCCCAAAAGTGCAAACCCTCACCAACGCCTGCCATAGTATCCTTCAGAGACAGAACTCCAAAGGATTATGCTGTATTCCCACCTATTGGGCTTAATGTATACCATGTTTTCCCACCCTTACACACCATTGAGCAATATTTAAAAATGCAGCATGTCACTTAGCAGCACACAAACCAGTGCAGCTGAGATGCATAGTGCGAAAATTCAAAAATCTGTATCCTTAGCATTGCTTGTGCATTGCTTGCACAAACCAGCTACGCAGAGCCGAGCAGAGCATAAACATTTTTCAGCCATTATTGTGTTTATGCAATGCTTAACAGGGCTTAGCAGACTGCAGCAGGTCAGGATTTAAATAAAATTGTTATAATTTACATTTTAAAAATAAATGCCTATTTTTCCTTGCATGTATTCAAACCCTGCACTTACTGCTTATGAGGCCATACCTATACCCATTTAACTAAGAATATATGTGGAATTAAGCTACACCTTCACATATACCTCTCAGCTGGCTGTAAGCACTGCTGAGCACCGTGCCATGCCACATAAACCCACTTAGCTATGCTGAAACATGACCTTTAAATAAATAATTGATTGCATCCAGTTTCTATTTTTAGATGTCTGGCAGGTGTCATGGCATCAGTTAGCATTGCTGGGCTTCACACTGTGCAAACATCCTTTCTAAAAAAGAAAAAGAAAAAAAGTAAAAATAAAAAATAAATAAACACAACAATAAAATAAACACTTGACATTATACAATTGGACAGTGCAGGGAGTGTCTTATTTATCTGCAGACACAATTGGCACTACACTCCCTACACTGATTCAATAATCATGTTCCACGGCTCTCCCTCGGCAACACCATGATTAATATGCATGGTGCACTAACAAGAGGTAACCATGTACACAGACACAGTAACTTTCCATGTAGCCTCTACACTATGCCCACATAGATTTTATTAAATCCTAATGTATGTCTTTATTACTTATTTATTTGTTAATTCTTTCCATGGCTTTGCATATGGGACTAGTCAGACTTATAGGTCTATAGTTCCTGGGGTCTAGTGATGGCTTGCCTTTGTGCAGAGGGATGACTGTTGCAGTTCTCCATTCATGTGACACAAAGCCTTTCTGGATGCTACTGTTAAACAGTAACTCCAGTGGCCCCAAAAGGTCATATTTCAGGCTATTTAGGAAGCCCACTGGGATGTTATCATAACAAATTGATGCAGCATTTTTGGCCTTAGAAAGTGCATATGGGACTTGCTTCTTGTGATAATTGGGGGGGGGCTGTTTGTTAGTATTTCCTGAGGGACAGCTGGGGGAGAGAGGGGGTAAAATTGAAGTTGAATTGGTCAGACAATAGATTTGCTATATCTTCTAGTACAGGCTTCATTTACAAAACATTCTGCACACTGTGTGTGCTGCCTTTTGCGGTTTTGGACATAGATAAAGAAAACATTGTGGTTGTCCTGTGCCTAGGAGACTATCTTTACCTCACATCTGGCTTTAGTAGACTTAATTTGTCCCCTTAGTTGACTGTTTAGATTGATGAGAGTGCTCTTATCATGTTGGGTGTAGCACTTTCTAATCCTGGCTATAACTGTTTTTCTTTGGTTGTACAACTTGTTTATGTTTGGATTCTACCACGGTGGTTATAGTTTTTTTATTTTTTTATTTTTTTAGTTAGTTCTGGGCTTATTTATGGTAGTGACTACTGTCTCTATGCATTTATTGACAAGACTGTACAGGGTTTCTGGGAAAATTTTAGGATAGGTAGCTGTGTTCTCAGAATTTGGGAGTATTTGAAATCTAAGGCACACAACTTTGGAGTAAAAGAAAAATACTTGTTTTGTGCAACCAACCATTTCTCCTTTATCTCCTTTATTTAGAGGAAGTGCCACCTCATGGTTGGAATGTATTAACAGAGGGGTAGAAGTGCAGGAGGGGTTGCCCCTTCAAAAACTGGTTCTGTCATTATGTTTATATATATATATATATATATATATATATATATATATATATATATATATATATACACATATTATTAGAAAGTGAAATTGTACTCATCTTATTTCTTGTTTTTTAATGAAAGAAAACTGTAAATGTGAATATTTACCAACTAAGTTTCTTGTTGCAAGGAGCACCAGCACCTCAACTTCACATTTAGATGTATCTGCAGTATTTTCACTGTAATTTCTTGGTGTAGTACTAAAGTAAAAGGAAGAACTATTGCCTGAAAGTGTACCAATTGTTCTTCTCCTCAGTATCCTGAATTTCTGTTTTCCTGCTTTGTGTATTATTGCCTTGTGTATGTCTACACTGTTCTGTTGTTAACTAATGTTGTTCTGCATTACTTTATGCATAGGTGTAAACATTCCTGTGTTCTTAGCTAGCTATGTGTGCAAGACAGTCATACAATGGAAATTAATGCTAGGTATACTGCCTCTGCCTACCTGTATTACTTTTTTCTCTCTACCCATGGTATTTTTGTCTCTCACTCTTTTCCCAAATTACTTGCTTATAACTAATCTCCCTCCTCTCTGTTTTATAGCCCTAGTGGATTTTTCCCTGTAGTTTTCTCCTGGCCACAGTACAGGCAACACAGGTTTGAGGACCTTAACAAATACCCTGCAACTCTAACTATCGGTCCGGAAGCCACCATTTTAATCTTAAAATAACACCACTGAAGTATGTGTCCCAGTAAATAACTACTACATAAGCTAATCTTTTAATTAATCCTAGACTTTATATGCACAACAAGAATTTACAGTGTTTTTTTTGCTAGTCACCACAAAAAGCAGAATCCATCAGCTCCTATCCTTTCTCTTTGGTTTCCCACTATCCTCATACTGTTTCTGTGTATATTCTCCTGTTCTGTACTTTACCCTTCCCTGAATTCATTTCTAGCCTCACTCATAACTGCCTTTCCTAGTGCACCTACCCTATTTTTCTGTCTTCAGACTCTTACATATTAATGTTTTTTTTTTGCCCTGCTTTTAGCTGCTAGTAATACCTCTCTCTCCCCCTCCAAAGCCCCTCTCTATTGTAGCTTATTTTAACCATACAGCACTGGGTTTACTTCAAGTAAATCTACTTGCATAGTTTGAGGCCAGTGTCCTTTTGTAAGCTTACTTCTGCTCATATTTTATTTCTGGTGACTATACTTTTAGAAACTTTATATCCTTGTCTCTCAAGCTAGTTTTTCACTATTTTTTTCTGATTGTTTCTATGACTTCATCTTGACCAGGGTGCAAGCCCCATTCCATTCGCCCTCACTACGCTCAGGCTCACTTTGCTCCCCTACCCTACCCCCATTCCCACCTACCCCATTACAATTACCTTTATACCTATCCCTCCCCTTCCTGTCCCACTAGCCACTACAATTCCACTTCCTGCCTATTACCACAACCACCGTACTAATCCGTCAATCTTGTCAACACCACTTCCTCTATACCACTGTCTCTACCTACTCTATCTGACCATATTTTATTCCAACATGTATTATTTTCTATCTTCTACACTACTCCTTATTCTCTCTATCTCCACCTCTTACCACTCCAATCTCTCTGACCCACTCCTATGTTCACCATCGTATCACTCATACAACATATATCCAACTACTTAATCTTTTACTATCTCCCCTAATCTCTTTACTACCGCTACGTCAAGTCTATATAAACTATCCATAATACAGGTTTTTAAACCTTCCCACAAAGCTAAGTCAAAACTATACAAACTCCATCTAGCATCTACTACACACTATCTCCTCACTAAAAAACTACTTTGTTCTGGAGATATCCATCCCAACCCTGGCCCCTCTTCTCTCCCCAAAACTACCTCTACACTGCCCTCATCTTACTCCTCTAACAGTCACCAACCTCAGTCACAACAATCATCTCCATCCAAATACTTAATTATTTACTCACTGAATATTCAGAGTCTAGCAAATAAAGTCACCGAGCTGCACTCATGGATAGCTCTCAATACCCCTCACATCCTCTCCCTATCTGAAACCTGGCTCAAGCCACAAATCTCAAATAGTGAAATACTCCCACCAGGTTATAATACCTTCTGATCTGATAGACCTGCAAAAAAAGGTGGTGGCATGGCCATCCTCTACTCAAACAACCTTAACCTCTCACCATACCCTTCCCCGATTCCTGACTTCCTCCCAGCTGAAATCATCATCCTTAACTGCCATCTGAATCCCCACAAAAAACTTGCAATTGCCTCTATCTACCTTCCTCCTGGTAACAATCTGCCCATGCTTGAAAACATCCTATCCTGGTTCTCCCACAACAATGATATGAGACACTTATCCTTGGTGATGTCAATATTGATTGGTCCAAACTCACAACTGACTCCCCCAACTCAGTATCCACCTACACGGCTTCCACCAACTTATAACATCTCCCACTTGCTTCCATAAAAATTCCACTTCCAGCTCCATCATAGACTGGAGCCTTACCAATTACCCCCACCAATACCACAATCCCACCACCTTACCTGACTCCCTCAGTGATCATCTCCCTACCACCATCTTAAGACACTACTCCCATATTCCTAAACCCCACCTTATCAAAGACTGTTGAAAACTATTGACTTTCAATTCATCCGCAATTTAACTCCATTCTCCACAACATAGATTGGTCCATCTTAAAACACCTCCCCCTAAACAATGCTGTAAGCACTTTCAATAGCATCTTCATGAATACTCTAAACTCCTTAGCTCCCTCTAGGAAGATCAGAGTAAAATCAAACCATGCTCCCTGGCTCTCCAAAGAGACTAAGTCCCTTATGAAACAAAGAGATAGTGCTTGGAAAACCTGGACTAAAACTAAACAACCACCTTTTCTTCAAAAATACAGGCAACTGAGGAACCTTGCAAAAAAACATACAACTAATGACAAAAAGCTATTCTATACCTCTGCTCAGCTTAACAACAAATCCAATCCTCGACAATTTTGGTCAACTCTCAACAACATCCTCTATCCTGGAAAGCCCTCTAATCCCTCCCCATACTCTAACTCTTCCTCTCAGGAAACAGCTACCCTCCAGAATAAACACTTTATCTCTTCCATCCAAAATCTGGTAAACTCTAAGCCAAACTCTACTTCGACACCCACCCCTCTAAGTCCCACTAACACAACTTTTTCTTTTGAGCCAGTTCCCATTACTTACATCAAATCTCTACTACTCAAGCTAAAACCTTGCTCTCCTTCCACTGACAATCTATCTCCTACATTCCTCAAACTTGCTGCTGACTAAATTGCCTATCCTATATCTATACTAATTAATCATTCTATTCTGGAATCAACTGTCACCACCCTTTGGAAATCTTTCTTCACTATCCCTCTTCATAAAGATGGAAACTCCACTGACCCCTCTAACTACCAACCCATTGCCATTCTGTCCCCCCTCTCCAAGATATTAGAAAAATGTATTCACTCACAGCTTCTAAATCACCTCTTCACACACCACTTACTTACCCCTACCCAACATGGATTTTGTCCTCACCACAGCACCACCACTGTCCTCCTCTCCTTTACTCATATCATTGCAGAGGCCCTAGACAACAATAAACTCATTTCCTGCCTCTTCCTAGATCTCTCCAAAGCCTTCGATACTGTCTCTCATCCTCTACTACTATCCAAACTCGCATATCTCCACCTATCCCCCTCCGCACTTGCCTGGTTTAATAGTTACCTATCTGGCAGGGAACAATCTGTGAACTGGCTCTCATCGTCCTCACCTTTGCTTCCTATCTCCACTAGTTTTCCCCAAGGCTCCATCTTGGGACCCCTTTTGTTTAACATCTTCACCAATGATCTTTACACCTCATGCAAAGAATCCTCCCTTATTCAGTATGCCGACGACCCTACACTTATATCCATCTCAAATAACATTCCTGAACTACACTCCCTGACCCAACAGGCCCTACTATCCACTAAACAATGGCTCTCTCACAACCTATTGATCCTAAATCCCAAAAAGACCAAACTCCTACTTTTCCTTCCCCGTTCTCTTTCACATCACAAAATCTCCTTTTTTATTACATCTTCTAACAATACAACTATCCAACCTGACACCCACACAAAACTCCTAGGGGTCATTATTGATGATGAACTCAAGTTCAACCTACACATACTCCAATGTAAAAAAAAAAAAAAAAAAAAACAGAAACTAGGTCTGCTATATCGAAACAAAAAATTCCTAACCCCTGAATCTAGAGTTACCTTGGGCCAGGCACTCCTCCTCCCCTTCCCTCTTATACACCGCCCCAGTTCTTACCAATATCCACTCTAAACAAACTCCAACAGACTTACCATAAAATAGCCAGATTCATTACTAACTCCCCATACAACTCACACCACTGCATTTCTTTAAACTCTCTTCAATGGCTTGAACTTCCCCAATTTCTGCTATCTTATCACTTTCATATGCTACACTCTAGTCTTTATAAACCCTCCTTCTGTCCACCTCTATCTTCCTAAGTCTTCATCTACATCCCATCCCGGACCCCTCGTGCTTCTAACCAACAATTACTTGATATCTACCACCCAAAAAGGTCAGTAGGCAAACTACTCTACAAACACTCCCTTGCCCATGCTTGGAACAAACTTCCCCTTGACTTACGTTCAATTTCCCATACCTCACACTTTAAAAATGAACTAAAAGCTTATTTTCTCAATTCCAGAACCTGCCCTTGCCATGACCCTACCTCGTCTTCCTTTCCTTTATGTACCCTCAAAGGGACCATACTTAGTACCTCATTACACCTCTCTCTCCAATGTGTCTACTATGCGTTTGCATAATTTTATACAAACAAAACATTTTATTGTTGACCCATTGAAATATATCAATGTAAAATTGTCACTTAGATTCTTTTTAATGCAACTTTAACTTTATGCATGTAACCCAACATATGTGAATCTTTTTTGCTATAACTGCTATTATATCAATATTGTTTAAAATTTTACTTGTTTAAAATGTACTACTGGAGCTTTTCTCCTCAGGTCTTCAATGAAAATGGGCCACAAGCCCAGTTGGACAAACCTGGTTAACAAATGTCAAAATGTCAATCAATATATATATATATATATATATATATATATATATATATATATATATATATATATATCTATATATATGGGTCACCTTCAGATGCCCGACAACGCTTTACGACACAGAATCCGACGGGACGAAAACACCAACAACGCAGATGACCGACAAGGCGAGAACCCGACGGACTCGGTAAGTGTGCGATAGAGTGAGGGATTTAGTGTTAGGGAGCGGACAGGTAAGTGTGCGATAGTGAGGGACTGTGGGTTTAGGGGTGAGTTAAGTGAGTTAGGGTTAGGGTGCAGGTAGGGTGTGTGTGCGATAGTGAGGGACTGTGGGTTTAGGGGTGGGTTAAGTGAGTTAGGGTTAGGTGCAGGTAGGGTGAGTGTCGGTAGTGTCGGATCTTGGGGTTAGGGGTGGGTAAGTGAGTTAGGGTTAGGGTGCAGGTAGGGTGAGTGTGCGGTAGTGTCGGATCTTGGGGTTAGGGGTGAGTAAGTGAGTTAGGGTTAGGGTGCAGGTAGGGTAAGTGTGCGGTAGTGTCGGACCTTAGGGTTAGGGTTTGGGTTAGGGATAGTGGATATGTTATGTAGTGTACTGTGTTGTTTACGTGTAGTGTGTTGGTGTAATGGTTTTCGGTGTTTTGCGTTGTCGGTATTTTTTGTTGTCGGTCTTTTGGTGTCGGTGATTAGTGTGTCGGCGAAACGCGATTTCTGGGATATAAAGGTGATCCATATATATATATATATATATATAGAGAGAGAGAGAGAGAGATTGTTTACTTCTGAGTACTTGTTTAAAAGTTTGGTAAAAGTTACATTTTTTGCTTCATAGGTTCATAGGTTCATAGGTTCATACTAGGCTATCTGCCCTAGGGCATTTATAAGCCTAGCCAGAGTGTGTGTGGCTTTCACCACCCCTTAGGATGAGAATACTATACCCATTAGTTTGCTGTGCCTCTGTCCAGCAGTGATACAGAGATGATTCCCGGGGTAAACCTACGATCTCCCATCCACTCGTCAAGATTTCTCTTGAACAGAGTCAGTGAGGGGCTCTGCCTCACATGGACTGGGATTCTGTTCCATAGTGTAGGGAGTCTCTGGGTGATGAATCTGTCCCTCCAGCACATCCTATTTATATCCATGTTGAGGTTTAAGTCTCTTGCTCTCGTGGCTCTGGTGGATTTGGATTTTTGAGGTGGAGCATGTCCATTAATTCGGGTTGGACATGGCCTTGTATGTCAGGCACAGATCACCTCTGAGCAGACGGTATGCGACTGAATAGAGCTGGAGTTTCTTCAGTCGGGCATCGTATGACATATGTTTGAGCCCCTTTATCCTTTTGGTGAGGAACTTTTGGGGTCTTTCCAACTGCTGCAGGTGTCGGGTAAGGTACATTCCGAATGGGGCGTTGTACTCAATCATTGGTCTGATAAGTGAAGAGTACAGGGGTACAATGACCTCTCCTGATCTGGATGTGAATCCTTCATGATCAGGTGGGCAATGTAGAAGGTCTTCCTAACCACTTTGGCAATGTGAGTGTCAAAAGAGAGATTACTGTCAACTTGGGTCCCCAGGTCCCTGATAACGTCTTCCGTGTTTAATGGATTACCACCTATGTGGTAATTAGGGGTTACCTTGTTTTTCCCAAAGGGTATGATTATACATTTTTTGGCATTTAGCTTAAGGCCATGGCTCTGGCACCAGTTATCCATTTCTATGAGACCTTTCTGGAGGATGTCTGTGTCTGATGGAGTGTCAATTATGGTGCCCAGTTTGCAGTCATCTGCAAATTTTGTCAGCCACAATCCCCCTATGTTTGCCTGCACTTCAGAAAAATAAATGCCGAACAAGAGGGGGCCCAGGACTGAGCCCTGTGGGACACCACTCGTGACCGGCTTTAGAGTCTGACATGGCACCAGCAACTCTAACCCTGTGTGTTCTGTCCTTGAGCCAGTTTGCAACCCATCTTGTGACATATGGGTTTACATCTAAGCTGCTGAGCTTTTCTATGATGCCCGAGTGGGGTATTGTGTCGAATGCTTTTGCTAGGTCAAGGTAGGCTGTGTGAACTGCCTTACCCTCATCAATGGCCTTAGTGACTGTTTTGAAAAAGTCGACCAAGTTCAAGAGGCAGGATCTGCCCTTGACAAAGCAAAATTGGGTAGGATCCAGTGTCTGTAGGTCCCCAATGTCTTTATTTATGAGTTCCATTATGATCCTCTCCATAGCTTTGCAGACAAGGCTCGTCAAGCTTATGGGGCGGTAATTTCCAGGGTCCGTAGAAGCACCGCCTTTGTGGAGTGGGACCACAGTTGCCATATGCCATTCTTTGGGTACGTATCCTGTAGTAAGGCTAAGATTAAACAGCAGCCTTATGTGTGGGTTTAGTTCCTCATTGAGTTCGTGTAGCACACAGCCGGGGACACCGTCCGGTCCCATTGATGCTGTGTTTTTTGCTTTAGAGAGAGCAGTTCTCACCTGGGCATCTGAGATGTTTGGGAGGCTAGACTCTGGTGGGATAGATATTTCTCCTTTTGGGGGGGAGGGAGGGGAGAAATTTGTTTGATTTTCCATGTTTCAGTTATTTTGGATTGCATCAAATGCATAGAAATGTGTTCAGGTGTACAGATTTTGTTTCATAAGTCATTGCTAAAAATAGCTTGGAAGAATCAGGTTACTTATCTTACTAACAAATAACTAAATAATATGTGTAAGTGCCAGATATGTCAGATTAGTGGGAAATGTTAAAGGAAAACAATGTCCTCTGCTTTAAATATCCTCATCCTGATCATTTTCTTCATCCCTAGCTTGCAATCTCTAATTTAAAAAAGCACACCTTATACAAAGGTTGTAACTCCAACTGTTTTACACAATTCTTGTCTTGGCAGTATACAGTCACTACTATAAACTTACTGGATGCATCTTGCATTCACTGAGCAGCAGCTTTTGTTGCTCTTGTCATGTTTATAGAAAGTTACTATGCTATTGGCCCTGAGGTTCGTATAAGCCTAGCCAAAAATTTAGCCCATGTTCTGACAAGTCAGCACTAGATTGCCCTGCCCAGCAGAGGCACAGGTGGAATCCCAGGAGTGTATTTTCTTTTCCCCATCCAGTTATCCAGGTTGTGCTTAAAAAGGGTTAATGAGGTACTCTGCTTGACCTGGAGAGGGAGTCTATTCCACAGAAGGGGGAGTCCCTGGGACACAAATCTGTCCAGCCAACAAATCCTATTGAAGTCACAGACCAGGTTGAAGTCATGCTTTTGGGTTACTCGAGTGGAGCTTGACTTGTGGATATGCAGCAGTCCCATCAAGGCGAGATATGAGATTTAATTTGTATGCCAGTGGTCACCTCTGAGGAGTCTGTATTAGACTGAGTAAAGGGACAGGGCTTTGAGCCTATCTGTGTATGGTAGATGTTTGAGGCTCTGGATTCTCCTGGCGAGGAACCTCTGTTCTACAGCTACTGTTAAGGAAAACTAATCATTTTCTTTCTTCCTCGCCCCCATACTGATATCAGAACTCCCACTCACAACATGATATTATCAATGCTGAGGATTTGTTTATATCCCTCCTAAGTCTTAAAAGCATGTGTTTTAGCGTAGGAATGTCCTTCCATTTTCATTTGTTGCAGAGATAGTTTATTTTTATGGTACCTCCTCCCAGTAGCATCTGTGAGGAAATCAATCTCCTTTCCCAAGGTTAATGTAATTCTACTATATTAATATGTTTTCTGTGATTTCCCATTTTTTTTTATTTTTAAAAAGGACTGTGTACTTTGTGATCACCATTTATACTTTTTTTTACCTTGTGGCACAGTGTATTATGAATGGCCAGCAAATTTTCCCCTCAAACATGCAAACATCATGGTCGTAAGGCACCTTATTACTGACATCAGTGTTTGTAGCTTGCAAGTAAAGGACTTCTCTACAATGCAAGTTCTCAACATTTTAAACCATTTCTGCTGTTTAATCTTAAATATTTAACTTAGATTGCAAAAAGGTCTTAAAACAAAGTTGCACTTACAAGTTAGATATCATTTTGCCTTCTCTCTAATAAAGCTACTATTAGTAATCAGCTGCCAGCTACTTACAGTCAAATATAAATTGTAAACTGATGACAGTCCACTGCCAACCTACACAAAGTGCAGCAACCAGGAACTGATTAAAGGCACTTGTGAAGAACCAGGCAAACCAGTATCAGGCAGAATCCTCACTTTTATCCATCAACTTAAAAACATTCACCACATTTTCATCCCAACAAAAATTCATTGTCTTGTTGGGATGAAAATGCAGTGAATCAGTTAAAGATTTATGTGTTTTTAAGTTTATGAATAAAAGTGACACTACTGACTCGTTCTGGTTTGCCTGGTTCTTCACAAGTGCCTTTAGTCAAATATAAATTGTAGTTTCACCTCCTTTCATGGAAGAGCTGTAATCAATGTTAAAACAAACACAAGGAACAATCACTAGGCAGCCGTTTATTTGAAGTAGCATTACTACTGCAGAGTGAAAAATGATACACAGTGTAAGTAAAACTTTATTTTCCAGCTTTTATGCAACCTCATATTAAACACATAACATTAAATTGCAGGACTTTGCAGTCATTTTTCCCTTTGAGGTAGTAAAGTAGTATCAACAATCATTACCACTAACCCAGCCACTGGGGATGCACAAGCCAGTGCATTTCTTCATGCCGGTCCCAAGCCTGGATGAATGGGGAAGGTTACATCAGGAAGGGCATCTGGTGTAAAACTTTTGCCAAATGACATATGCAGACAACAATACAGATTTCCATAGCAGATCAGTCGCGGCCTGGGTTAACAATGACCGCCACCAGTACTGTTAGTCAACAGGGTGTTGGTGGAGATTGGGCTACTGTTGGCTGAAGGAGAAGAGGGGGAAAGGTATGCCTGAAGGCAGGAAGAGAAGAGGAAGGTTAGGAGTGTGGTAGTGAGAGTAGGAACTTTTAATGATGGCAATATAACTGGTATAGGGAGAGAGCTAGCTAATTTGATGGAGAAGGAAGGTTGATATATAGCACGTGCAACAGACCAGATGGAAGGGGAATAAGGCCAGGTATATTGGAGGCATTCTCAAATTGTTCTATCATGGTGTGGATGGGAGGAGAAATGGGGTAGGGGTTATCCTGAATAAACAGTATGCCAAGAGTGTTTTGGAGGTGAAAAGAGTGTCAGACAGAGTGATGTTTATGAAGCTGGAAATTGATGGTGTGATGATGAATGTTGTTAGCGCATATGCCCCGCAAGTTGGGTGTGTAATGGATGAGAAATAAAAATTTTGGAGTGAGCTGGATGAAGTGATGGTGAGTGTAGCCAAGGGTGAGAGAGTGGTGATTGGAGTGGATTTCAATGGGCATGTTGGTGAAGGGAACAGAGGGGATGAGGAAGAGAGGGTAGGTATGGTGTTAAGGAGAGGAATGCAGAAGGTCAGGTGGTAGTGGATTTTGCAAAAACGATGGACATGTCTGTGGAGAATACATATTTTAAGAAGAAGGAGGATCATAGTGTGACATACAAAAGTGGAGAAAGATGCACACAGGTAGATTATATCCTATGTAGAAGGGCTAGTCTGAAGGAGATTGGAGACTGTAAAGTGGTGGCAGTGTAAAGTGCAGTTAGGCAGCATAGGATAGTGGTCTGCAGGATTCCATTGATGATCAAGAAGAAGAGGAGGAGCATCAGGGCAGTGCCAAGGATCAAATGATGGAAGTTGAAAAAAGGGTGATTGAGAGGTGGAGTTCAGGGAGGAGTTAAGACAGACACTGGGTAGCAGTGAAGAGTTACCGAATGGCTGGGTAACTACAGCAGGGCTGGTAAGGGAGATAGCTAGAAAGGTGCTTGCTGTGACATCTGGACAGAGGAAGGAGGACAAGGAGACCTGGCAGTGGAATGAGGAAGTACAGTAGAGAATACAGAGAAAGAGATTATCAAAGAAGAAGTAGGACTGTCATAGAGATGAAGAAAGTAGACAGGAGTATAAGGAGATGAGGTGTATGGTGAAGAGATAGGTGGCAAAGGTGAAGGATAAGGCATATGGAGAGTTGTATGAAAGGTTGGACACTAAGGAGGGAGAAAAGGACCTGTACCAATTGGCTAGACAGAGGGACCGAGCTGGGAAAGATGTGCAGCAGGTAAGGGTGATAAAGGATAATGAGGGAAATTTACTCACAAGCGAGGAGAGTGTGTTGAGCAGATGGAAAGAGTACTTTGAGGGGCTGATGAATGAAGAGAATGAGACAGAAAGATGGTTGGAAGATGTGGGGATAGTGAATCAGGAAGTGCAATGAACAAGCAAGGAGGAAGTAAGGACAGCTATGAAGAGAATGAAGAATGGAAAGGCTGTTGGTCCAGATGACATGCCTGTAGAAGCATGGAGGTGTTTAGGAGAGATGGCAGAGAAGTTTTTAACCAGATTGTTTAATGAAATCCTGGAAAGTGAAAGGATGCCTGAGGAGTGGAGAAGTGTTTTGGTACCAGTTTTTAAGAATGATGTGCAGAGCTGTAGTAACTACAGAGTGATACAATTGATCAGTCACAGCATGAAGTTATGGAAAAGAATAGTGGAAGCTAGGTTAAGAAGGGAGGTGATGATTAGTGATCAGCAGTATGGTTTCATGCCAGGAAAGAGCACTACAGATGTGATGTTTGCTCTGAGAGTGTTGATGGAGAAGTATAGAGAAGGTCAGAAGGAGTTGCGTTATGTCTTTGTGGACTTAGAGAAAACATATGACAGGGTGCCTAGAGAGAAGTTGTGGTATTGTATGAAGAAGTTGGGAGTGGCAGAGAAGTATGTAAGAGTGGTACAGGATATGTATGAGGGTAGTGTGAGAGTGGTGAGGTCTGTGGTAGGAGTGATGGATGTGTTTAAGGTGGAGGTGGGATTACATCAAGAATCATCTCTGAGCCCTTTCTTATTTGCAATGATGATGGACTGGTTGACAGATGAGATCAGACAGGAGCCCCCATGGACTTTAATTTTTGCAGATGACATTGTGAGCTGTAGTGAGAGTATGAAACAGATTGACAACACCATGGAGAGGTGGGGATATGCTCTAGAGAGGAGAGGAGTGAAGGTCAGTAGGAATAAGACAGACTATATGTGTGTGAGTGAGAGGGAGTATAGAGGAATGGTGATTATGCAGGGAGTAGAGTTGGTGAAGGTGGATGAATTTAAATACTTGGGATCAACAGTTCAGAGTAATGGTGAGTGTGGAAGAGAGGTGAAGAAGGGAGTACAGGCGGGGTGGAGTGGATGGAGAAGTGTGTCAGGTGTGATTTGTGACAGATGGGTTCCAGTAAGAGTGAAAAGGAAGGTCTACAAGAGCGTAGTGAGACCAGCTATGTTATATGAGTTGGAGACGGTGGCATTGACAAAAAGGCAGGAGTCAGAGCTGGAGATGGCAGAGTTAAAGATGTTAAGATTTGCACTGGGCGTGACAAGTATGGACAGGATTAGGAATCAGTATATTAGAAGGTCAGCTCAGGTTGGATGGTTTTGGGACAAAGTCAGAGAGGCGAGATGGCTTTGGTTTGGATATGTGCTGAGGAGGGATGCTGGGTATATTGGGAAAAGGATGCTAAGGATGGAGCTGCCAGGTAAGAGGAAAAGAGGAAGGCCTAAGATAAGGTTTATGGATGTGGTGAGAGAGGATATGCAAGTGATTGGTGTGACAGAGCAAGATACAGAGGACAGGAAGAAATGGAAGCAGATGATCCACTGTGGAGACTCCTAATGGGAACAGCCAAAAGAAAAAGAACAATCATTACCACTGCTTGCTTTTCTAGGTATTGTGTTGAATATTTTCTTTGTCTGACATTCATGCAAATAGTACAATTATCAATTTCCTTTTTCAAGAATCAAAAAAATAGAACCAAAATTTAATTAAACAATTGTTAAATAATATCACAATTCACTTAAGAATTTTATTAAACATATTTTCCATCAACATGCACTTTCTGAACAATACATATGAAACTGTTAAATAGCTGTTTCCCAATCACAGATTATCAGCACCAGGAAATTATTTCTAATATTTATGTCCATTGTAAATTATTTTTTGTATTTTAAATTCAATATTATGGAAGAAAACATTTTACAAATGTACTGCCTTATCCAAGTCTAGCTCTCACCTCCCCACAAAATACATAAATAAATAAATAAATAAATAAATAAATAAATATTGTATTTGTTTGCTTGATAACAAACAAAGAAAATAAATAGTAAGTCATGACGCTCAACATATTTGCTCAAGAATTCCAGAAATAAACAAATATAAGGGCATTAGGAATACAAAATCCCATAATCAGGAACCATTTACAAATATTACTTTAATTCACTAAAATGTGAATAGAACAACAGGTTTGCATTATTTTCTGAACAATAAGAATATGAAATTTTAACATCTGGCATTGCTGACTGCAATCTAAGCTACTAGAAAATACAAAAATTGATGATGTATACCACAAAAATATTACACAAAATCAGAGCTATTCTTCCAAATCAGGGATATCTGAGAGATACGAGTAGTGACTGGACAAGGTGTGTGTGTGTGTGTGTGTGTGTGTGTGTGTGTCTATAATTTTCTGCATGTTTTGCAGTGTGTGTGTATGTTTACTTTCCTTTGTGTTTGGCAGCATCTATTGGTGTGCATACGTGCACAGGAGGTTGCAGATTTTGCACCTGGTAGCTGTGGCTTCAGGCCACCTTTTTATTAGTGCATGTGTGTGTGTGTGTGTGTGTGTGTGTGTGTGTGTGTGTGTGTGTGTGTGTGTGTGTGTGTGTGTGTGTGTGTGTGTGTATGTGTGGCTATGCACATGTGTGTATATGTGTTTGTGTCTGTGATTAATCTATATATCCTCCCTGTGCCTGTGTGGGTTTGTCCATATATTCTAGTTTCTTCCAACAATCCAAAGACAGTGTACTACCATGGTAAACAAACAAACACAAATAAGCAAATAAATACTCAGATATTACATACTAGAAGCTATTACAGTGGTACATATTGAACGCATGTGTGTGTGAGCACAGCCCAGGTTTTGAGGGGCACAGTTCCCACTGAAAAATACCTTGATACCTACTTCATCTTATTTTCTATGATCTAAATGTAACTTCTTTTTGAAAAGAAGTGCATTTATTGCCTCCACAGGGAGGATCTCTAATCTTATAATAGATGCATTGGTACTTACCAACCCACAATGATTTTATAAAAACAGTACACAGTCAGACGTGAAATTTAGACAGTCATGAGTCTGTAACTGAGGAGTGTAGATAATGTTTATATATAAGTGTATGTATGTATATGTGTGTGTGTGTGTGTGTGTGTGTGTGTGTGTGTGTGTGTGTGTGTGTGTGTGTGTGTGTGTGTGTGTGTGTGTGTGTGTGTGTGTGTGTGTGTGTGTGTGTGTGTGTGTGTGTATATGGATCTCATTTCAATCAATGAAATTATGTCTTCAACGAACCATAATTTCGCAACCCCCTTCTAACAAAAGTGCATTTATTCGAAAATGCCCTTTTGCGAAAAACTAAGTAAGGGAAAAGCAATGGAGGTTGTTGTAGATCGCGGCACAGCAGAGATAAGGGAATATTCCCTTTTCCCCACTGTAGTACAATCTCGGAGTTAGAGTATATAAGTAGCGGGGGTGTGGGGGTGCAGGAGGCTTGCATACATGTGGTTAGTGTTGTAATTTTTTTTACTGTTTTTGTTGTTTTCACTTACTTGGTTTTTCACAAAAGTGCATTTTCAAATAAATGCACTTTCATGAAAAAGGGATCGCAAAATTATAGTTCATTAAAATGTAATTTTGTTGATTGAAATAAGACTCATGTATATATATATATATATATATATATATATATATATATATATATATATGTGTATATATATATATATATATATATATATATATATATATATATGCGTGTGTGTGTGTGTGTGTGTGTGTGTGTGTGTGTGTGTGTGTGTGTGTGAAAGTAACTTATCCGTACTACTGGATAATTATTGTTAAAGAGTGAATGATCTAGTGTTGAATTTCACACTTTTTTTTAAACTGGAGTAAAGGAAGAAAATCTTGGCAAAAATTAGGAGGTGCAGCACTCAGCAGTATAAAAGCATCCTCATCAAACTAGACAAACAACTCAGAGGACAAATACTTATGAACTGTCATGTCCAAATAGACTTCATGACTCATGAATGGAGAACAGCAACAGTTATCCCTCTGCACAAAGGTGGGCCATCTACAGACTCTAGAATCTGCAGACCCATAAATCTCACTAGTCTCATGGAAAGAATTATCATGGAAATGATCAATAATGACATACGAAATCTCCAGATACTGGATCCAACTCAATTTGCTTTTGTCAAGGGCAGGTCATGCCTACCCAACCTGGTGAACTTCTTTAAGAAGGTTACCAAATGGATGAGAGCAAAGTGGTTCACATTGTCTTCCTAGACCTCGCCAAGGCCTTTGACACAATACTCCACTCAGGCATTGTTGACAAACTCAAGAAGTTAGAAACACATGTCATCTGGTGGATTGCCAGCTGCCTCACAGACAGGACTCAGAAAGTTAGAAATGGGGAGTCCACCTCTACAAAGAGGCCAGTCACAAGCAAAGTCACACCAATTTAAGCCCATTTAAACCTTATATAAGGTCCGGTACTATGTGACACTTATGGTAACCCTAACTCACTTATTTATGTTAACCCTAACTCATGTTTAATATATGGGTTTTAACTCACTTAACATTATCGTAACCCTAACTCACTTAACCCACCCATTATGCCCTTTAACCTCATTTACAAATATAATATCCCCAGATCAATGTAACATTTTCCACATTATTGATTGAAACGTTGCAAATCACATATTTTCCATGTCGCATCCTATGTTGTCATCCGTATCGGTCTTATATATATATATATATATATATATATATATATGTATATATATATATATATATATATATATATATATATATATATGCTTTTGTGTGTGTGTGTGTGTGTGTGTGTGTGTGTGTGTGTGTGTGTGTGTGTGAAAGTAACTTATCCGTACTACTGGATAATTATTGTTAAAGAGTGAATGATCTAGTGTTGAATTTCACACTTTTTTTTAAACTGGAGTAAAGGAAGAAAATCTTGGCAAAAATTAGGAGGTGCAGCACTCAGCAGTATAAAAGCATCCTCATC
Organism: Protopterus annectens; assembly: GCF_019279795.1. Lineage (NCBI taxonomy): Eukaryota > Metazoa > Chordata > Ceratodontiformes > Protopteridae > Protopterus > Protopterus annectens. The sequence goes on from NC_056732.1 coordinate 1,092,412,842, forward strand.
AAACTAGACAAACAACTCAGAGGACAAATACTTATGAACTGTCATGTCCAAATAGACTTCATGACTCATGAATGGAGAACAGCAACAGTTATCCCTCTGCACAAAGGTGGGCCATCTACAGACTCTAGAATCTGCAGACCCATAAATCTCACTAGTCTCATGGAAAGAATTATCATGGAAATGATCAATAATTACATACGAAATCTCCAGACACTGGATCCAACTCAATTTGCTTTTGTCAAGGGCAGGTCATGCCTACCCAACCTGGTGAACTTCTTTGAGAAGGTTACCAAATGGATGAGAGCAAAGTGGTTCACATTGTCTTCCTAGACCTCGCCAAGGCCTTTGACACAATACTCCACTCAGGCATTGTTGACAAACTCAAGAAGTTAGAAACACTTATGTCATCTGGTGGATTGCCAGCTGCCTCACAGACAGGACTCAGAAAGTTAGAAATGGGGAGTCCACCTCTACAAAGAGGCCAGTCACAAGCAAAGTCTCTCAGGGATCAGTCCTGGGGCCACTCCTTTTTGGCATTTACTTCTCTGAAATCAAGGCCAACGTCAGTGACCTCTGGCTGACTAAATTTGCAGATGATTGCATATTAGGAGCAGTTATTGAATCCCCCACCAACACAAATGTTCTCCAGAAGGGACTGACACAAACAGCTAGTGTCAGAGCCATGGACTAAAACTAAATGCCAAGAAGTGCTTAGAAGCATCCTATGGGAAGTCAACCTGGTAACTATCATATTGACAATACACCATTAAAAGATGACCCAGTAGTCAGGGACTTGGGGGCATGCATAGACACTGCTCTAGCCTTTGACCATCTACAGTAGTGAGGAACTCATTCTATGTTGTGCAGTGTTTAAACAAAGGTATGGCATCTACAGTATATATAAAAAGTGTACACACCCCTGTTAAAATGCCAGGTTTTTGTGATATAAAAAAATGAGACCATGATAAATCATTTCAAAACTTTCCCACCCTTAATGTGACCTATAACCTGTACAATTCAATTGAAAAACAAACAAATCTGTTGGGAAAATATAAAAAATAAAAAAACGTACAATACGCTGGTTGCATAAGTGTGCGCACCCTTAAACTAACACTTTGTTGTGTGTGCACACCCTTAAACTAATACTTTGTTGAAGCACCTTTTGATTTAATTACAGCATTCTGTCTTCATGGATAGGAGTCTATCAGCATGGCACATCTTGACTTGGCAACATTTGCCCACTCTTCCTTGCAAAAGTGCTCCAAATCTGTCAGATTATGAGGGTATCTCTTGTGCACTGCTCTCTTCAGGTCACACCATAGATTTTCTATTGGATTTAGATATGGGATCTGGGATCTGGCTGGGTCATTCCAAAACTTTAATTTTCTTCTGGTGAAGCCATTCTTTTGTGATTTTGATGTATTTTGATGTATGCTTGGGGTCATTGTCGTGTTGAAAATCGAAATTCCTCTTCATCTTCAGCTTTCTACCAGACACCTGAAGGTTTTGGGCCAAAAGTGACTGGTATTTGGAACTGTACATAATTCCCTCCACCTTGACTAAAGCCCCAGTTCTAGCTGAAGAAAAGCAACCCCAAAGCATGATACTGCCATCACCATGCTTCGCCATGGTGATGGTGTTCTTTTGGTGTTGCTAAGTTTTGTTTTTGTGCCAAACTTACCTTTTGGAATTGTGGCCAAAAAGTTCAACCTTGGTCTCTTCAAACCATAAGACATTTTCCCACATTTTTGGGAGACTTGATGTATTTTTTTTGCAAATTTTAGCTGGGCCTGAATAAGAAAAGGCTTCCGTCCTGCAACCCTACCCCATAGTCTAGACATATGGAGAATATGGAAGATTGTTGTCGCATGTAGTACGCAACCAGTACATGCCAGAAATTCCTGCAGCTCCTTCAGTATTGCTATAGGTCTCTTGGCAGCCTCCCTGACCAGTTTTCATCTTGTCTTTTCATCAGTTTTGGAGGGATGTCCAGTTCTATGCAACGTCACTGTTGTCCCATATTTTCTTCACTTTTTGATGACTATCTTTACTGTGTTCCATGGTATATCCAATGCTGTGGAAATGATTTTGTACCCTTCTCCTGACTGATACTTTTCAACAATGAGATCCCTTTGATGCTTTGTAAGCTCTCTGCAAACCATGGATTTTGCTGTAGCAGGCAACTGAGTAAATGTCAAGAAGATCCCACTAGGACAGCTGAACTTTATTTGGGGTTAATCAAATTCTCTTTAATTGATGGCAGATGAGTACCCAAGAAGACAGAATGCTGCAATTAAATCAAAAGGTGCTTCAACAAGGTATTAGTTTAAGGGTGTGTACACACAACAAAGTATTAGTTTAAGAGTATGCACACTTACACAACCAGCGTATTGTCCGTTTTTTATTTTTTATATTGTTTCCCCTAACAGATTTGTTTGTTTTTCAATTGAATTGTTCAGGTTATAGGTCACATTAAAGGTGGAAAAAGTTTTGAAATGATTTATTGTGGTCTAATTTTTTATATCACAAAAATCTGGCATTTTAACAGGAGTTTGTACACTTTTTATATCCATTGCAAGTCTTAGCAGGTCATTATTCCATGGTATTCGGCATTCATCAGACCTATCATTGAGTACAATGCCCCCTTTGGCATGTACCTAATAAGGCATATCTAACAACTGGAGTGTCCACAGAGGTTCTCTACTAAAAGAATACAGGGGGGCTTAAGTAACATGTCATATGCAGACCACCTCAAGGTCCTATCCTTGTATTCTGTCTCCTATAGGCTGTTGAGGGGAGATCTATGTCTGGCTTACAAGACCTTGTCAGACCCAGCTCTGATGGACCTCCTGCATATCTACAAAACAAACAGCACCAGAGCTGCCTGTTCTAAAGACTTACACCTTGCCTGTGATATAAACTGGACCTGCTAGAGAGACAGATATGTATCCCTGATACTACGCCTTCTCTAGAACAGGCTCCAGTTGGGTGGTGTTGTGGTATATTTAAGAGTAACAAGATGGCCATAACTTCCTTAATTTTCCATCACAGTAAAACACCAGCATTACACACAGTAAATGTCTATATTGAGTAGTCTGGGCAGGATGTGTGTGAAAGCAGATGACTGCTGGCACAGTGGCACAGCAAGCAGTGTTGCCACATCACAACACTTATCTCTCTAATTGAATGCTTTTGCATAGAGTCTGCATGTCCTCTGATTCTCTGTGTGGGATTTTAGGAGGTGCTCTGCTTTCCAACATGACACTGAAAACATGCATTGAGTGAACTGCTGTTTCTCCATTTTGCCTGTATTTCATGCATTTATTAACTGGGTAAGCCCACTGGACACAAGTGCCTCCTTTCAGGCTTGACCTGCTAGACAATTAGTACACCTTCTGCATGTAAGTGAATTTCAACACAAGCTGCACTTATTGTCTGGGATCCAAGACAAAGGATTTGTAGAGGCCTCTGTCTTGGTCACCACCTATTGTAAAACAGGCCCCACTCAAAGGCATACAGAGAAGGTTTCTATAGCTTGTGCAGAGAGCAGGAGATAGTGGAGTTGCTATTCCTTTATTTTTGTATTTGACAATAAAACAGGTGTGCAATAAATATAACTTGTGTGAGCTGTTGAGAGTGTGGTCATTATTTTAATAATTTTCTTCACAATTAAACCTGATTCTGGGCACATAAGATTGCTGTAGTATATTTCAGGGCAGAATACCATCCAGGAACAGCATGTTGACATACATTACTGTGATTATCATTTTCAATTTTCTCATAATTATAGGTTCATAGGTTGGTACTAGGCTATCGGCTCTAGGGCCTATACAAGCCTAGCCATAACAATTCCCTGGATATTTCTTCCCACAATATTTACTTCCCTAGACCCCTGTCTAGCAGGGCAACTGACATGATCCCTGGGGTGAATTTTTTATATCCCATCCAATCATCAAGGTTCCTTTTAAAGAGGGCCAAGGAGGCACTCTGCTTGACATGTATGGGCAGTCTATTCCAGAGTATGGGGAGTCTCTGGGTCAGGAACCTATCCCTCCAGCATGTTTTGTTCATTGTGATGACAAGGTTTAGATCTGTGGAGCATGTGGCTCTGAGGAATTGGGATTTCTTTAAGTGGAGCATGTCCTACAACTCAGGGTTTGACATGGCCTTATATGTTAAGCAGAGATCGCCTCTGAGTAGACGATATGTCACAGAGTATAGCTGGAGTTTTTTTAGACAGTCAGCAAAGGGCATCTGCTTTAGGCCTGTGATTCTTTTAGTGAGGTATTTCTGCGGCCTTTCCAGCTGTTGCAGATGTCTTGTGAGGTACATACCAAACGGGGCATTGTACTCTATAATGGGTCTAATGAGGGATGAGTACAGTGGGGCAATGACCTCCTTTTTTCTGGATGAAAAGCCCTTAGTGATGAGGTGTGCCACATAGAAGTATTTCCTGACTGTTGTGGTGATGTGATTATCGAAGGTGAGACCACTGTCCACTTGTGTCCCTAAGTCTCTCATCACACTTTCAGTGTTTAGTGTACTGCCACCTATGTGGTAATTCATGGGTACATGGTTTTTCCCAAAGGGGATAACTATACATTTCTTGGCATTAAGCTTGAGCCCATGGCTCTGGCACCAAGCATCTGTTTCTGTATGGCCCTTTTGTAGAATATCCACATCATTTGGGGATTCAATAATGGCTCCCAGTTTGCAGTCATCTGCAAACTTTGTTAGCCAGACTCCCTTAATGTTGGCCTGTAATTCAGTGAAGTAGATGCCAAACAAGAGTGGTCCCAGGACTGAACCCTGAGGTACTCCACTTGTCACTTGTCTGGAGCTGGATTTGGAGTCGGCTATGTTTACAGTCTGGGTTCTGTCAGTAAGCCAGTTGGCAACCCATCAAGTGATGTAAGGATCTATGCCCAGCTTAGTAAGTTTTTCTATGATTCCAGAGTTGGGGGTGGTGTCAAAGGCCTTGGCGAGGTCCAGATAGGCTGTGTGGACCACCCTACCCTCATCCACAGCTCTGGAGACTGATTTAAAGAAGTCACTCAGGTTCAGGAGACAAGATTGGCCCTTCACGAACACAAACTGGGTGGGGTCCAGTGTTTGAAGGTTGCCAATGTCTTTCTTCATAAGTTCTATGATAATGCATTCCATGGCCTTGCAGATCAGGCTCGTCAGACTGATGGGAAGGTAGTTCCCAGGATCCAAGGTGGATCCCCCCTTGTGGAGTGGGATAACTGTAGCTGTGCGCCACTCAGTGGGCACGAAGCCTGAGGTGAGGCTATGATTAAACATGACACTTAGGTGAGGTGCCAGTTCATTTTGTAGTTCATGTAGTTCACAGCCCGGGATGTCATCTGGTCCAATGGATGCTGTATTCTTAGCTTTGGAGATTGCGGTTTCTACCTGTGTGGCCGTGATTACTGGAATTTGGCAATCTTTTGGTATTGAGATGGGCCCTTTAGGGGGTGGGGGGTGAAGTTGGCACTAAATCGATCTGCCAGGATATTGGTAATATCCTTGGGATCAGTATATTTAATGCCATTCTGTTGTAGCTCAGAGCATATCTGAGCATTGCCATTTAGATTCTTGACATAACTATAGAATGCCTTGTGGTTGTCTTTGGAGTCTTTGGCAATTTTATTTTTGTAACTAGCATTGGAGGATTTTATGAGGGATCTCAGCTTCTTACTGAGGCTGGTAAGGGAGTTTTTTGTATCCTGGGATTTTCCTCTTTTCTGCAACTGTTTCTTTCTCCTGTTGTATAGTTTGTTTATGACAGGGGACCCCCAGATTGGCTTCCTTTTGTTGGTGGAGAACGTCTTGTTTCTATCTGGGATGGCACGATTCATGCATGAGTGGATGTGCTCGTACAGTGCCTCAGTGTAGGATTCAGCAGTTGAACTTTCAGCTTCTGTCTGCATGGGCATCATGAAGTTTGTCACTTCAGACTTGAGTAGCATGAAGTTGGCTTTGGAGAATTTTTTTACGGAGATTTCCTAACTGGGGGGTGGGGCTGGGATGTGGATGTCAAGGGTGATTTGCTTATGGTCAGACCTGACCAATGATGGGGTAACCACTGGTGTGGAGCATCTATCTCCCATGTTGGTAAGGACCAGGTCAAGGATATTGGAGCCCCTGGTGGGGCAATGGATTAGTTGGTCCAGGGTGTTGGAATTTATGAATTCCAAGAACCGTTAGGAAAAGGTGTTGGCACCCGAGTAGTTTTCCCAGTTAATAGCAGGGTAGTTGAAATCACCCAGTATTAGAGTGTTTGCTTGTATCTTAATATTTTCCAGTATGTTTAGAAAGTTGTAGTGAGAATCTTGGGGCATGGTGGGGAATCTGTAGCAAGTTACAATTTGGATTGCAGTTTTACCTAGTGTTAGTTGCACCTGGAGAATTTCAGATACATTGTGTTGGGCAGCTAGCCTGGAGGTGTGAATATCCTTGGTGAATATGGACACTCCTCCACCTTTAGGGTTTTGGTCTTGATTTGGTGGCTGAAAAGTGTGGTAAGAGTTGTAGCCTGGTATTGCAAGGGTGCTCTCTGGAGCCTTGAACCAGGTCTCAGTTACTGCATAGCTATCGATGTTCTCCATTTTTATGAGTCCCTCGAGATAGTGCATTTTGAGGTTTAGACTTCTAGCATTGAGTAACATTACCTTCAGATTTTGCATGCTTGTATCTGTTACGGTATATACCATCCATTCATAAAGATGGCTATACTTTAGGGTTTGGGGTAGGGAGGCATGCTTTATGTGTGTGTGTGTGTGTGTGTGTGTGTGTGTGTGTGTGTGTGTGTGTGTGTGTGTGGGTGTGTGTGTATGCTTAATATACATGTCTGTATATATTATAAATATGTACATGTTTGTGTATGCATATATACATATATTGTGTCTGCATGTCAACCTATTCATAGGTGTGGACTAGCAGGCCATTTTTAATCTAGACTATTTCCCTGTGTCTGTGTGGAGTCTACATCCCCTTCCTGTGCCTGCGTAGGTTTGTTCTAACCCATCCCATGCCTGATAATTTTATATAGAGATATATATATATATATATATATATATATATATATATATATATATATATATATATATATAGGTCTACTGCTTAACATCGAAAAGACACTTCTCCGAAATTAAGAAGTAGACCCAACACTTCAGCAAAAGTCCACTTAAATGAAAGTGCACTTTCGCTGAAGTCTAGTACCCAAAACAAAAATAAAAACACTAAAACATGTTTCTGCAGGGGGGGCAAACCCCCCCTGCACCCCCCATGTGGGGGGCTGTGCCCACCACCCCCTCCTACTTAAATATACCAACTCTGAGATCACACTACAGCAGGGAAAAGGGAATATTCCCATTCCGTGCTGTAGTGTGACTGCAGAAGTCAATGTCCAAAGTTTTACTACTTTGAACAAGTGGACTCGATGATGTGGGGTTCGAAGTAGTGAAACTTCGAACATATTGACAGAACCTATATATATATATATAAAACTGGAATCATACCATAGATAATTTGAGAAGACCTGTGCATGGTATAAAGCATTTAGGAATTGCCTCTGTCCATCAGAAGTACAGGTGGCAATCAAGGGACAACTTTTCTATTGCCCATCCATAGATCTAAGTTGTGCTTGACTATGGATATGGATGACAGTGAAATAATGGTAGATTCCACTGGTGACTGGTTTCTTTGTATGGGTGGTTTCTCCTTCTTTGATTTCCCACATCCTATATGTGAGTCAGTCAGAAGTCCAGCAGGTGATGTAGGGGTTTATTTATTTATTTAAATAATTTATCTATTCATCAACATTTGTTTACCGGGTATGTCCATCTGGTCAGAGCTCCTTTTCAATGGAGGCCCAGGGTGAAAAGCTCCAAAATGTGACAAATTCATGGTGCAGATATTAAAAGCAGATAATTAGGTAGGTTAGAATTACAATTAAGTAAATTAGAATTGGTTAGTAGTTACAATACAGTAGTTTCGGACAAGACTGACATGTACAAGAATTAAACGGGTTGCGTAAGGCATAGCTAAACAATTAAATTCTGCATGCAATTATAGTCAATTTGTGGAGGGGAAGGACAGAAGCAGAAATATTCATCAAATGGAGAGTAAAATAGGATGGTGGAGAGATGAAAAAGAGAGAGAGAGGAGTGTGGTACAAAAAATAGGAGGGGAAGAGTATAAAAATGGAGGGGTTTAATGACTTGAACTACTTTTTATGATTTTATCAGTTTTGTTTAACCATGGGTTGAGCAAACACAGGACCAGGTGCCCATCAGTTATTGCTTTAGGTGCTGTTTGAAGGGTTTGAGTTTGCTAATTATTCTTAGTAGGTGTGGGATAGAGTTACACATTTTTGATACATGGTAGGAGAAATGAGAATCACCTGCAAGGTCGTTGTATCTGCTCATGTTTAGTAGCTTGTCACCTTAGCATAACATTCCATTTAGTATGTATGTTGGAGAATGGGGGTCAAACAGGGGCATATTTCAGGAGTGTAGATGAATGTATGTGCAACAGTAAGTTAAGAAAATGCTAGGAACCTAAGGATTTCTGTCTAAGGTAGTTGCTTCAGGACAAGGCAGTGATGAGTTTTGTGGGCAAAGTTAGAAACAAATTTTTATTATTTTATTATAGCACTGTTCTAGATGTTGAGACTAGGAGATTAATGAAAGTACCATATAGGAGAGTTGGGAAAAGATATGCATCAGTTATTTGTTTTCTAGCAACTTCACTTAGGAAGGCTTTATCCTATAGACAGTGCCAAGCTTTTGAGTGATTTTTTTACAGCTTCTTTTAAATGTAGATCAAATTTCAGGTTCTTACCTAGGGCACACCTGCAAGTTTAGTATGAGTGACTACTTCTATTGAAGTACTGTTGGATGAGCTTAGTAAAAGGGTTTTTTCCTCACTGTGTGGTTTGGGTATAAGGATTAGCTCAGTTTTTTTTCCGGCTGGAATTCAATAGGAGTTGTGATTGAGCCACATTTCGAGAGATTCTTGAGTGAGTTTTTGAAGTTTATCAAGAGACTTAACAGAGCAAATCATAGTTGAGTCATATTCATATTGCATTAAGATGATGTGTTTACAACCTTTGTGTAGATCATTTATGAAAATGTTAAAAAGGAGGGGGCCTAAGATAGATCCCTTAGAAACACCCATTGTTACAGAGGAAGCTTCAGAGTGCCATCTGACTGCTTGTTGACTTTTAGAAAGGAAGCTGTCAAACCAGGAGATGGTAGATGGATTAAGTCATAAGGCTGAAGTCAGAAATACTGGGTGAGCAAATTGGTGTAACTAAGGAAATTATTTTTTGAGCTATGATACAGAATCGGAATTCCCTAAACATAGTAAGGCCTTGCTGAGTCTAATTATGGTGGCTGTCTAAAAAGCAATTACTAGAAAATGGAAATCAAAGTCTAAACCAACTGTACTAGAAGTAGTGAATATAGTAACTGAGATAAAACAATTGAAATTGGGATCTTTAGAAAAGGGTAGGAGCAAATTACAAAGAAAAAAATGGGAACTGAGGGAACATTACATACAGAGGAGCAATGAGGTTTAAAAGAAGGCAGGATTTGAATGAACTATGTAATGTTTGACTGACAATGACTGGATAGATTACAAGTGATGTATAATGTTTGCAAATAAAATTATGTCAATATTGTTTGTGATGTACAACTTTTGCAAATAAAATTATGTCAACATGGTTTGTTTTCATTTATATAAATGTGTGCTTGCCTATGTCATACATGACAATTAAAAAAAATGTTTCTTGATAAAAAAAGGAGTTAATTGGGGGAGACCATGTCCAAGGCCTTAAAAAGGTCAAGGATGATACTGGGTCACCAGCATTTCTGTGGAAATTTATGGAGGCAGAGGTTGAGGAAGACAGTTAATGGTGCTGTGGTATGGTTGAAAACTATTTTGGATGGGACAGGTTAGTTTCTGGTCTAATATAGAGTTGAGTGGTTGATTGTGAATGCAGTTTTTGAGAATTTTGATTAACAAGAATAGGATGGCTATGGCCCTGTAGTTGGTGAACTCATCTGATTTGCCCCCTTTGTGAGGGGGAAGGAAGTAGGATTTCTTCCAAAGTAAGGGGACTTATCTTTGACTGGATGATTAAAATTGACCCGGGATAGACTAGTGCATTGGCTGCAGCTTTGATATGTTACCCTGGCAGGTTGTCTGAAGCAAATGTTATTAGTTTTAACTTGAAGAGAGTTTTTTTTTTATGTAAGAGCTGGATACATGTTATAAAGATATTGTGAGTAGATTGTTAAAAGTCAACAGAGGTCAACATTAAGTAAATTAATCCCTAACTAAAATACCCCCCCCCCCCAAATATCTCTTAGCTACCTCTTACTAACATACCCCACCATATAAGCATCCAAGGACCTCTGGGGCAAAACTGACTTGTATTGTACAGCTAGGCTTGTAAAGACCCTGGTGGATGTTAGCCTAGTATGAACCTATAAAAGTAACATGGATGGGTGGGGGTTGTAGATGTGTTTTTTTTTTTAGAAAGAAGGCAACAGATTATATACAATAGCAGTTGAATTGCTTAGCTGTGCTTTCAGTTTTGTGTTGTTTTGTCCTGTATTTTTAAGCTGGTGTAAAATGATCTTTTTTCTTATTTGACCATATTTTTAGCTTTATTTCTAAGCTAGGTGTAGCTCTGGATATTGGGTTCCATTTTATGTTTCCAGTCGTCCCAGACTTTGTCTATTTCTTTCATTAGAAATGTTGTCTGTCTAGTTAGCTAGGGGACAGCATTAAACCCAACCCATCTATTTCTAACTAAGGCAAGCTCATTAAGTATATTCAGGAATGTAGTATTAAAGTAGTATATGGCTTTATTGAGTTGCAGAGCTTTTAATTTTGACTAGTTGACAGATTTTACAGTGTTGCTTAGGTTGACTAAGTTAAACTTGTTTATATTGTGGGAGAGGGTAAAGTTGTGGCATTTTGTGGGATTGGTATGGTTTCTTAAAGCATTGGTATGGTTTGTTAAATCATAGGTAGGTATGTGGCTGATTAGGGTATCTGGGAGGGAGCCTGCAGAATAGATCTCATTTGGGTTATTGGCTAGGATCCAGTCTAGTGTGCTTTGCCTGTTGTTGTTTTTATTGTATCTTGTTGATGAAAACCATAAAGATTGATACTGTTGCTAGAGGAGTAATTATTTACTGCCAGCCAGTCAATGTTGAAATTGCCTAGTATTAGCATTTCCTGGAGAATGTTTGCAGACACCATGACATGTGCTTGTCAACATAGTCATGGTTCTTGACTGGGGAATATTATACTTACACTTTTTGTGTTTGTTTATTTTAAGTTTGTCCATGAGAATTTCTGTGTTGCTGATAGAATGGGGGTAAGTCAGTGGGTACTCAGTTTAATGGTCTGTTCTAAATTAACTTTTTATATGTATAAACGTACTGCAAGGGCAGCCCAGAATATAGACCCTTGTAACATTACTTTACACGATCATGTAGTGAGACCTTAACTTACCTGCAAAAGAGCCATTCACTGATTGCTTCTTTTAATGCCTGGTTTCCTTTGGGACACCACTGAAGGAGGTGGAGCCTTATTCTAACTTCTTGCTATTTCCCAAACATAGTAACACCACAAAAATGAATACAGGCACTCTATTTAATAAAATAAAATATATACAGTTAAAAGATATGAGCTTTAGTTTTAAACAATTAAAATTTCATCGAAGGCACTTATATTTTAACTGTACAAATTTTATTTTATTAAATGGAGTGTCCTTAAGTTCAGTGCCTGGATTCCTTTTTTTCTATTTCCCAAACATACTGTTACACCCATGCAAAATGCAGCTGTCAGGGTAATGTCATTTTTAAATACCTAGGAGACCAGTGGCCCATGTTGTAGTCTATGTAGATTTTATCTCAGCTGCTATATGTCCTGTAATGCTGATTCCACCAAATTCATAATGCTGACTCCACTTTTTACTGTTTGTTGATAACTGTATTTATTTAATAGTTTGTTGCATGGAATCTTAGCTGCCGGTGCTGCTACACTTAGGGTCCATGTAATTATTTCTGTACACTCAATCTGACATTCTATTGCATTTATTTAAAGATTTCTAAACAGATGTTTGCCATCTCATATCCATTCATTGTCTGATTCAGCTTAAGACAGGAATATGCCATACTTGTAAGTTATTAATGATGGCTGCATACTTACCCACTAATTGATGTTAGCGACAAGATGTTACAATTGCTAGTGATCTTAGGAAGAATTCATTTAGCCTACATGATTTTTTTGTGTATGCAATGTACCATGATGCATACACGAGCGCAAACAGTTTCAGATTCAGTAAGTGCTGCTTAGTAGCGTGCAAGCACATGCAAACAAGGAAAGTTGAGTGTAATGCAAATTACATCATAAGCAGGTGAATCTTATGCAAATGACCCAGGTGGAGTGATCCAACAAGCAGAAAGGCAACCATGTAGACCCTGTGTCCGTGCCCATAGTGTACACAGCAATTTTCCACATACAGGAGTGTACACGGAAAGAAGGGATATAAAAGTCCACAAATATGGACATAACTCCCCTGAAATGGTTAGTGCACATACATTGATGTGTGAGAAATGTATTGTGGATGTCTGAAAATGCAAGGGAATATGTAACAATATTTTTTTAATGATTTTGGCATGTTTGCGCAAACATGCCTAATTGAAAAAAAAAAAGGAATAAAAAGTATTTTATAATATTTGTCAGAAATGTATTATAGAATGCTGTGTCGGGTCCGTACAGTGGTGCATTGGAGCTGTTGCCTAGGTCATATGGCTATGAACTTTGTAGTTACCAGGCTGTCAGCATGGATATGTATGTAAATGAGGTGAATTTGTTGAGTCGGTAAAAGGAGCAACCATGTCTGCAGATCCCTTTAGTGTAGGCTCCTACACCATGTTGATAATTCCACTGAGTATGGATTCCAGCAGAGGGGTGTGTCTCATTAGTGTTAAGATTTTTTTAATTCCTGGTGCACGTGTTTGCCACACAGCTGAGCATGTTCATGCAAAAAAGACCACCAAGGTCATTGTGCTGATATAGACAACAAGTAATTAAAACCAGATATATTCAATTATTGATTTTGACTTTTGTATGAGCTATACTGTGCTGTGCAGAGCGCCGAGTCTTACAATAAAGTAGGCCAGTAAATGATGTTAATTACAATATAGGCAGGTGAAATGCATACTAATCAGCCAATCACACATGCTGGACCTACAGTAGGCCTATATAAAGTATGCATACACCCTACATTCTGATTTTCCCCAATACTCTGGACCATTGGAGTACATACTTGGGGAATTTTAACTGAGATAATGCTAGGATCATATGATTATAACAGGTTAGTAGGCTATTGGCCCTGAGGCCTGTATAAGCCTAGCCAAGAGTTTGGCCCATTTTTAGATAAATCAGCACCCGATGCCCCTGTCCAGCAGGGGCATGGGTGTAATCCCAGGGGTATATTTTCTGTTTCCCATCCAGTTATCCAGGCTGCACTTAAAAAGGGGTAAAGAGGTACTCTGCTTGATGTGGAGAGGGAGTCTATTTCACAGATGGGGGAGTCTCTGGGACACAAATCTGTCCTGTCAACAAGTCTTGTTGATGTCACAGACCTGGTTGAGGCCACACGTGTGGGTTACTCGAGTGGAGCTTGACTTGTAGATATGCAGCAGTCCCATCAAGGTGGGGTCCGTGATCTCCTTGTATGCCAGACAGAGGTCACCTCTGAGGAGTCTGTATGAAACCAAATAGAGAGACAGGGCTTTTAGCCTATCTGTGTATGGTAGCTGTTTGAGGCCCTGGATTCTCCTGGTGAGGGACCTCTGTGGTCTCTCCAGCTGCTGCATGTGCTTTGCGAGGTACATGCTGAAAGGGGCATTGTACTCAATAATGGGCCTTACAAGGGAAGAATACAAGGATGTTATGACCTCCTTGTCCCTGAATGAGATACCCTTACTTATGAAGTGGGCCATGTAGAAGGCTTTACATACAATAGAAGCAATATGGTGGTCAAAAGTCAGGTTGCTATCAACCTGGGTGCCCAAATCCCACACGACTGATTGAGTGCTTAGGATGTTGTTATTAATGTGATAATTTGTGAGGACATCACTCTCCCCAAAGAGGATGATGATGCATTTTTGGTATTCAGCTTGAAGCCATGATTCTGGCACCAGCCATTTGTCTGAGTGAGACCCTCTTGGAGGATGTCCACATCACTAGGGGAATTGATGGCAGCACCCAGCTTGCAGTCATCTGCAAACTTGGTCAGCCACAGCCCACTGGTTTTGGTTGGCACCTCAGAAAAGTATGTACCAATTAACAGAGGCCCCAAGATCAAACCCTGGGGTATGTCACTTGTTACAGGTCTACTGCTTGAGGTGGCTTCCCCTATTTTGACTATGTGGGTTCTATCAGTGAGCCAGTTTGCTACCCATCTGGTAACATATGGATTGATGCCTAGTTGAGAGAGTTTATCTATTATGTCCGAGTGGGGAATAGTGTCAAAGGCTTTGGCCAGGTCAAGGTAGGTGGTGTGCACTGTCTTCCCCTCATCCATGGCTTTGGTAACTGTCTCAAAGAAGTTGACCAAATTTAGCAGACATGACCACCCCTTGATGAAGCCAAACTGTGTGGGATCAAGTGCTTGGAGTTTGCCAATGTCCTTGTTAATGAGGTCCATAATAATCTGTTCCATGGCCTTGCAGATCAGGATAGTTAGGCTGATGGGTCTATAATTTCCTGGACTGGTGGATGCTCCACCTTTGTGTAAAGGGATGACAGTGGCTTTCCTCCACTCAGCTAGGATGAAGCCAGTACACAGGCTTTGGTTGAATAGGGTGCCTAATGGTGCTGTGCATTCCTGCCTGAGTTCACATAGGATGCAGCCTGGGATGTTATCGAGTCCCATGGAGGCTGTATTTTTTGCCTTTGAGAGAGCAGTGATGACTTGTTCCCTAGATATAAGGGGAAGGGGGTAGGTACCGGGGATGTCCTGATTTACTGATGGGGGGACAGCAGGATAAAGTTTTCACTGAATCTGTCAGCCAGCGAGTTTGCTATATCTACGGCATTTGTATATGTGGTGTCCTTGACCACCAGTTCTGAACAGATTAGGGTGCTTCCTTTGAGGTTGTGAACATATGTGAAGAAGGCCTTATGATTGTCTCTAGTAGATGTGGCCAATTTGGACTCGAAGTTTGCTTTGGAGGATTTCATAAGTGCTCTTATTTGCTTGTCCAGGCTAAGGACACATTGCTTCCAATTGGGCACCTGCTCCTTCTTGGTCTTGGACAGCAATTTCTTTCCTTTTGTTATAGAATTTATTTATTGCAGATGTCCACCAGACAGGTTTACTCTTCCTTATGGAGGATGATTTAGTCCTGTCAGGTATTCTTGATTCCATGCATCTATATAAATGCTCATATGGTGCTTTGGTGTAGTTTTGGATATTGGTGCCAGTTCCTACAGAGGGGGAGGGGGCTGTGAAGCTGTTTATACCATCCCTCAGGAGGTGCTAATCAGCTTTGGAGATGTTTTTATGTCTGATCCTAGCTAGGGGGGAGTTGAGAGAGATGGTGACTTCAAAAATGACTGATTTGTGGCCAGATCTTACCAGGGAGGATGATACTATAAGGATGCTACAGTGGTTACTCATGTTGGTTAATACCAAATCCAAGATATTATCACCCCTTGTGGGGGTGGGTATCAGCTAGCTGTTCCAAAGTATTTGCATTGACAAAATTAAGGAATTTCTGGGCATTTGTGTTCTGGCATGAGTAGTTCTTCCAGTCTATGTTTGGGAAGTTAAAGTCACCCAAGATCAGGGTAAAGGGTTGAATCTTGATAGAGTCGAACAGGTCCAAATAGGCAGATTGGGCATTTTGAGTCAGATTTGGAGGCCAGTAGCTAGCTATGATTTGAATAGGGTTTTGTCAATGGTTAACTGCACCTGGAGTGTCTTCTGTGTGTCATACTAGTTTGACCAGCCTGGATGTGTGTGTCTTTAATATATATTGAAACTCCACCTCCTTTGGCTTTATTGTTCACAGTTTGGGGTCTGATTGTATGATAGGATGAGTAACCAACTGGTAAATGAATAAGCCAACAAACTAGAAAAAAAAAACTCTGCCATGGCAAGCTGTCGAAGTAAAACCAAGTATTTTGATGGTACACAGGTAGTTTTTGTTTTAAGCACTTTTTGTTTGCCAAACAAGCAAACTTCTTCAGAAACCTCTGAAGAAGTTTGCTTGTTTGGCAAACGAAAAGTGCTTAAAACAAGCACTACATGTGTACCATCAAAATACTTGGTTTTAGGATGAGTAACCAGGTAAGGTTGAGGTGCTCTCCAAAGCTTTGCACCAGGTTTCTGTGACTGCACAGATGTCAGCATTTTCCAGGGGTAGGAATACTTGCAGTGAGTGCAGTTTCATGTTTAGACTCCTAGTGTTTAGCAGCACAACTTTTAATTTGTGTTTTGTTGAAATTTTTATGTTGGTAGTTTTTACCTCATCACTTTTCCTAAAAAGGCACTATAGGGGAGGCAAGAGCCTTTGCCAGAAGCCTGAAGCCCAGGTGAGACAGAGATGCAGGCCACCTCTGGCAAAGCATCATGGTCTGTCGATCATATCTTCCCAGGCTGTCAGGTACTGGATCCCCCTGGAATGATACCAGAAACTAAGCCAATTGTTAAAGTCAATCATTTTCTCTTTGTATTGAGGCATTATTCTAGGTGACAGCAGAATGCTGCTTAAGGCTAGGGATACATAATCAGCAAGCTCAATAATGTCTCTCTTCATGTAGTCCAGAGAGGTATGTCTCAAGTCATTCACACTAACATGGACTATGACAGAGTCATAACAGTACCTGTTGTTGAGAGACTTGAGTGAAGTGTGTGATATGGTGGATTTTGGCACCCGACAGTCAACTAACCGTGACTTTCTCCTTAGCCAGCCTGGTGAGAGGCACATCTGTGTGTCTCACAATGGAGACTCCTATGGCTAATATGTTGGATTTATGGTGAAGCCTTAGTGGTTGTGAGGCATAGGTGTGTGGACTATGCATGGTATGTGGTATGGATGGCTGTGGAGATCGCATGTGTTTTTGCCTCGGAGGTCTCCTTTCTTTGGGTATGTTTATGTGAAGGACCTCTGCATATGTAGGTGTGCGTTGTGTAGGTGTGAGTGGTGTTTGAGGTGTAGTGATTGTGTTGACAACCTTTTCAGTTCCAGATATACTGGCTTGAGGGGGAGAGAGCTTGGACTCTAGGTTCCTAATGTAATTGCATCTCCCACAATTTGTGTTCCTAGGTGGTAGTAGTAGATGGTTGTCTGTGTACATGAGTCAGTTGCTACAATGTCTCAGGATGCCCATATCAGCCAGACTGGCAAGAGAAACTGTAGGAAATTGTCCATCCATATTTGTCAGAATATGAGGGAGAAAGGCCAGGGAAAGCTAGACCTAAAGTCCAAGTGCTTAAACCAAAACTAAGAGCTTAGAATAACACTTAATTTAGACAGGCTATAAACAAGCAGTAATAAATGCAACAGAAAAGATGCAGTTGAAAACGTTAGAGAACAAGCAGCAAGTAGCAGGAAAAAACAAAGCAAGTAGGGTTTCCACCTTTTAAGCAGGCCAAATTGGGACATGGGGCTGTGGCCAATATGACACTGACCGTACACTCTACCATGATGTCATCACATGAGTGGTGAAGGAGGTACTCTTATTGGGACAACAGCTGGCTGGCTGCTGAAATGTCTAGCTAGTTGACTGGATGCTGGAGTGGCTAGCTAGCTGGCTGGCTGGCTGCTGGAGCAGCTAGCTGGTTGGTGGGAGTAACAGCTGGAAGGATGAATGGCTGGGCAGATGAATTAATGGCTGGAAGGATGAATGGATGACTGGATTGCTGGCTGGATGGATGACTGGCTGGATGAATGGATGGCTGGATTGCTGGCTGGATGAATGGATGACTGGCTAGATTGCTGGCTGGATGAATGAATGGATGGATGGATTGCTGGCTGGATGAATGGTTGGCTGGATGAATGGATGGCTGGACTGTTGGCTGGATGAATGGCTGGCTGGCTGGCTGACTGGATGGCTGGCTTCATGGATGGCTGGATGGATGGATGGCTGGCTGGCTGCATGGATGGCTGGATGAATGGCTGGCTGGCTGGTTGGATGATGGATGGATGGCTGGGTGGCTGCATGAATGAATGGTTGGCTGGATGAATGGATGGATTGCTGTCTCATTAAAAAAAAATCTCTGTCTTTTTAATTCATGGCTGTAGAAGCACTAAAAACAAACGGCTTTACAGCTGCAATCTTAACAGGACTCTTCCTGCCCCGATCCCCACCACCTTCATGTTTGCAGCCAATTGCTGCATGATTTAAAGCACCCAGACCTAACATGGAATAGCTCTGCCTCCTGGTCTGGGTTGGTGGAGTAACTGAATTGCCATGGAAAAGCCAGAAATAATTGAAGCAATTCCATGGTGATTCAGTGTGATCATGAAAAGCGGGACTTTTCAACTCCCACTACTTTCCATAGTGGGCAGCGGGTTGAGGCAGCTCAACCCATGAGTATCTCACTGATAACAGGACAAGTGGCGACCTTAAAACCAAAACAAAGTAACAGAGCAATAGGAAGAAACACAAATTAGAAAAATATAAGCAGCTGAATAAAGTGTCTTTTTTATATAAAGTAAAAAGAGAGAGCAGGAACAGAAGATAATTCAAGGTTAAGGGACTAAGGGGTTTGGCCTTCCCAAATTATCTCTATATTAGGTAGAATGAGCTAAAGAGATGGGACTGGGAGGAGTGGCCCAGTTCAAATTTACAGTAGTAGGGGTGGGCAACTGCAAGCACCACCAAAGTTAAGAACACAACAGCAATAAGGTGGGAGAAAAAAAAGTTTCAGCACAGATCAGAAAACAATGCCAGCAAATATATAAATAATTGAGTCAAGCAAAACTAAAGACAGTGCAGAACTCTGAACAAAGTGCCAAAAATATACTTATCAGCTCTATATTTCCAGATTGTTTGAAAGCACTCTCTGTCAGAACACAAGGATATTCTAGCAATGATATGCAGGAAGTTACAAAAAGGGAATATTTTTGTACCAGCAAGCCTTGAGACAATCAGACAACACAAAAGCTGTTAGACCAGTTTTACCAACTTTAAGAACATAAGAGCAATAGGGTGGGAGAAAAAATGTTTCAGCACAGATCAGAAAATGATGCCAGCAAATATATAAATAATTCAGTCAAGCAAAAATAAAGACAGTGCAGAACTCTGAACAAAGTGCCAAAAATTATACTTATCAGGTCTATATTTCCAGACTGTCTGAGAAGCGCTCTCAGTCCGAAAACAAGGAGATTCTAGCAGGTCTGCTACATCTGTATGTGGTAGATGCTGAAGTCAATGCTGCTGGTGTTCCTGACAATAGGCCTAGGCCGAGAAGGAGAAGAGTGTTCATGCCCAGGGTAACCTTCCAGGAGCTACATGAGCTGGAGATTGTAGAGCGCTACAGGGTGGACAGGGACATACTACAAGAACTCACTGAGGTCAGCCACCCTCAACTTAGAGCTAGAGACAACAGAGGGGAACCCATCCCAGTGGAAACAAAGGAGTGCAGCATTTAGGATACTAGCTACAGGTAAATTTTGAAGGCCAACTGGGAACATGATGGGGGTGTCACAGGCATCTGCATCCAGGATACTCCACTATTTCTTGGATGCTATGCTACCACATGTCAGTGAACACCTATCTTTTTTCCTGTTGTTTGCTAGGGGGGACATCCCACATGGCCATTTACTGGAGGATGCTGGTTACACCCTGAAACCATGGATGATGACACCCATCAAAAATGCACACACACCCACAGAAGAACACCATAATGAGGCACACACACACACACACACACACACACACACACACACACACACACACACACACACACACACACACACACACACACACACACACACACAAACTAGAAACATCACAGAGCATGTGTTTGGGCTGCTGAAGTCACGGTTCCAGTGCTAGATAGAGCTCTGCACTATCCTCCAGCTACATGAGCACATATATTTACAGTATGTGCTATGCTACACAATATGATCATGTGGAAACAGCTGCAACAGGATCAGCAAAGGGATGGGATACAGAGTCCCCCACCAGTGCCTAGGTCACCACAGCCACAGTCACAGGAGGACTCAGAGGAGGAACCCCCTGCTGACATCCCTGTAGGCAGACACAGATGTGCTCAGCATGCCCTGGCTTTGGTGAAGAGGCAATGCATAGCACATTCACTGACAACCTAGGGCTCTAGGGACTGACACCTTACTCCTACTGACATACAGAAATTATTTTATTTATTTATTATTTATTTTACATTTGTTAACCGGGATGGTCCGACTGGATACATGTCCTTTTTCAGCAGAGGCCCGGGGAGAAAAGCTCCAACAGAGTTACATTGATAATTAGGTACAGTAAATGAGCTGAAAGAACTTAACAAAACATAGGCTATTTACATACAAGTACAAGACTGCCATTACTATTTCTGAGATTACTACAAATGTAACATTAATAACATATTAGCAAGGACGGTAGGCAGTATAATGACATAGAGTTAGACAGGATACATATTTCTTTATCACAGTATACAAAGTACTTATCATCTTAGCTAGTTGTTTATGTTTTAGTTAATGGCACAGAGCTAGTCTGGGTTTGAGCAAGGACATAGCCAGTGTGACTTAAAGTGGAGTTTTAGACTATTTTTGAATTGACTTAGAGAAGTTGCAAGCGTGATGTTATTTGGGAGAGAGTTCCATATTTTACCAGTGGTGTTGGCAAATAGCACGTCACCACCTAGGTTGAGAGATTTAGTTGTTTGGACAAGGAGTCTGTTTGCTGAGCGAAGGCAGCTTAGATTGGAGTAGGGATTCATTAAGTTTTTTAGTGCTGGGGTATTCTCAGGTTGTTTAAGGATTTTGAAAGCCTCTATGAGTTGGGACTGGTGAAGAAGGTGTGGGAATTCTATCCATCCAAGCTTTTTCATGTTAGTATAGTGGTGTGTTCTGTAGGGTAGGCCTGTAACGAACCTAGCAATGTGATTATAGCAGGATGAGAGCTTGGCCAAATCAGATTTGTTAAGGTGAGTGAGGACAGGAGAGGCATATAGTAGGGTAGAGAGAAGGTGTGAATGGGCTGTGGCTGCCCTGGCATTCGGGGTAAGGAAGGCTTTAATTCTATATAGGGTCCCAAGTTTCTTGTTGACTGACTTAATGGCTTGGTTGATATGTATATCAAATCTGAGTTTATTGTCAATGTTTACTCCTAATAGCTTTGTATAGGTGTCTGGGGAGATGATGGTCCCATTATTGGATTTTATAGTGAAGTTTTCAGTCGGAGATCTATTGGTTGGGTAGAAGAGAAGTAACTTGGTTTTGTTCGGATTTAAGATCAGGAGATGGTTGGCAAGCCAGTTTTTGACTTTGGTGAAGCTATGTTGGGTGGTAGTTAGTAGATTTGCAAGAGAGGCATTGGAACATATTATAGTCGAGTCATCTGCATATTGAATGCAGGTGGCTTCAGGGATGACTGTTTGGATGTCGTTTATGAAGACTGAAAAGAGGAGAGGTCCTAATATGGAACCTTGAGGAACTCCTATGGTATTTGGTAGTAGGCAGGAGAGCTTGTTTTGCCACATTACTGCTTGTTGTCTCCCAGTGAGGTAAGCTTGAAACCAGTCAAGGGCTGGAGTATCTAGATACAGGGTTTTAAAGTATATAGAAGTAACTGATGGTTTACCATATCGAAGGCTTTCGATAGGTCCAGGAAGAGAGCGGAGGATTTTTTTTATTATTCCGGTTGAGATTAATGTTTTCAGTAAAAGAGAGGAGGGCAGTGGTTGTACTATGATGGGGTCTGAATCCATGTTGAGAGTCTGTGAGTAGTTTATTTTGGGTTAGATAGAGCATTAGTTGGTTGTGCATGCACTTTTCCATAATTTTGGCAAGTGGTGATAGTATGGCTATAGGTCTATAGTTGGATAGGTCTGTGGATGAACCTCCTTTGTGGAGTGGAATAACATAGGATATTTTCCAAATTGAGGGGATTGAGGCCTCGGTTATGGTTCTGTTAATTAGGATTGAGATAGGGTAGGCTACGACATCTGCAGCAATTTGCAGGTATTCATCCGGCAGAAGATCGGCTGAAAGGGTGGTTGGCTTCAGTTTTTTTCAAAAGGGATCTGATAAAGGATGTGGACACTGGCTGGAAGTTAAAAGAAAGTGGTGAGTCAGGTATAGTGTTTATAGAAGTGTGGGGAGGAGAAAGTTGGTTAGCTAATGACTGGATGGTTTCTGTGAAGAAAGTATTGAATGAATTGGCTATATCTTCTTGGCTCTTGTCAGATAATGTTCCTGGGGTCAGAGTAGTGGATTTGCCTGGTTGGAGAAGTTTATTTATGCCTGCCCAGTACTTTTGAGGGTTATTCTGATGTTTATGTTGCAGATTGTAGAAGTAATTTTTCTTATCTAGTATGATGGCTTTTTTAGTCTCATTTCTAAGTTGTTGGAATTTGATACGATCTAGGGTAGTTTGGTAGTGCCATTTATCCCACGCTTTGTCTCTACTTGTTATTTTGGTTTTGGTGTCTGTTCTTAGCCAGGCTGCTAGTTGAGTTTTAATTCTTATTGAGCGTTTAGTGGCATTCTAGTCAAGTATAGTAAGGAATGAATTGTTAAATGATGACACTGCCTCATCAAGGGAAGGAACTTTAGTTTTGTCCAGTTACATGATTTGAGTTCAAGTTGAAATTTAGTTGGGTCAAAGTTTTTCTTGGATCTGATAGACCTATAAATAGGTAAGCTTGTACAATTAATTTTGTCTTTCATGATGTATGTGAGCAAGTGATCACTAAGATCATTAGCCAGAGTTCCAGACATATAGTTCTGGGATGACTGTTGGTGAGTATCCAGTCTAGTATACTCTCTTTTGGTTATTGTTACCTGTACGTGTGGTAGATGATATTATCTGAGAGAATCCATGTAGGTTAACAGGGATGGGGTTGGACTGTGCTGTGCATTGGTTCCAGTCAATATTAACATCGCCCAGGACAATGGTTTCTTGAGGGTAGTTGTTGGCTATCCAATGTAGAATGACCTCTAGTGTTTCTACATTGTTCCCAGGGAATATAGGTGACAATTAGGTTAATGCCCTTATGATTATTTAGTAGAATTTTTAGAGCTAGTATTTCAGCGTTAGAGACCTGGGGTGGTTGTATAGGGTTAGTTATGATGTTAAGTGTGCTATTATATAAGACGGCTATTTCACCTCCTCTTTTCTTTACTCTATCTGCCCTAAGTATATTGTAACCAGGAGGCAGGATCTCATTGTCTTTGGTTGATGGCCGGAGCCATGTTTCAGATAGACACATTATGTTGGGGAGGTATGTGGCTAGTACAGCATGCAGGCTATGTATCTTATTGTATAGGCTTCTAATGTTTAAGTGGCATATTAGGAGGGAGTTGACCAGTCAGTGGGAGAGTGGTGGGCTGGTAGGATTTGGAGTTAAGGTTGGGCCTGGATTAGGATGGATGTCCCCATCTTTGGTTATGTTTTTTCTTAGATACGCTAGTAGTCTAATAACTTTGAATAGTAGTTTTAGTTCATATTTGGATTTTGGTGTTGATTGGAGTATTTTTTTAGAAACAAGTGGTTGGAATTTATAATTTTTGGGGTAGTGTAGTAGTGGGCAAGTTCCTGATCAGTGGAGGTAGGGGGGTCTTGGTTTGGCATTTTGGATAAGAGAAACCTACGAATGTGAGATTTTCATAGCTAGTAAGAAAGTATGGCAGAATTAAGAGTGGTAAGATAAGAGGAAGGAGTTTATAATTATTTATAGACATGTTATATGTCATCAATGGGTGGGGTCAATGTGCTTCAGAGGAATAGTAGTGGTTAAATAGTAAAGTGGTGGGGGGGAATTGGAGAGGAAGTTGTGTAGGTTGGAGAGGAAGTAGGGGTGTGGCCTAGTGGCTATAAATGTAGACACAGTGGGGCGGGTGGGATAAGGGGGCAGGGAGCGGGGCTAACCCAGTCCCAGTTTTTGGTCCTATGAGTGGGGTAAATAGTCTGATAGTGTAAGTATGCAGATTGGAGTACAGGCTTGAAATTCAACATAAACATATACAGTTGTAAAATGTCTAATACAATTCAACATAAATAGGCATTTACAGTTGTAAAACACTTACTGGAGAGACACTGAGCCTTCATGGGGCCTGTAGCAGAGTGGATTGTAGTTTTACAAATGGTGCCTGCCACAGGTAATATTTATTAACTCTGGGATTGTCTTAAGGTAATAAACAGGGAAGGGGAGGGGAGAACAAGGGTGTGAGCAGGCAGTTCTTTGTACTGCTGCTAATGAGCCAAAGCAAGACAAGTATGTGTTAAGAACAATCACAATTGACCACGGACTGCTCTGAAACTGTAAGTCTTGTCTTAATTTCTCAGGTGGAAAACCAGGATAACCTTGTATCAGTAGGCTACTGTGGTATAGTTTAAATAAACAAACACACAGTATTGATCAGTTATTGATACTATTTGCTAACGAAGGGAATTAGAGAAAGTGGAAGATGTGTGTGTGTGTGTGTGTGTGTGTGTGTGGTGGTGGGGGGGGGCTGCTTACAGCCAAAGCACAGTGCTCTCCAGGGGAAAATGAAGATTGGCTCAAACAGTTAGACACATACTCAAAGTTAACTGTAGCTGTTTGCAGACAGTTCAGACCCGGACTGCACTTTTCTTATAGGAATGTTAAAGGTGGTACGGAGTTGAATACTTAAGAGTGGTGTTAGGTTCAAAGTTAACTGTAGCTGTTTGCAGACAGTTCAGACCCGGACTGCACTTTTCTTATAGGAATGTTAAAGGTGGTACCGGAGTTGAATACTTAAGAGTGGTGTTAGGTTCAAAGTTAACTGTAGCTGTTTGCAGACAGTTCAGACCCGGACTGCACTTTTCTTATAGGAATGTTAAAGGTGGTACCGGAGTTGAATACTTAAGAGTGGTGTTAGGTTCAAAGTTAATTGTAGCTGTTTGCAGACAGTTCAGACCCGGACTGCACTTTTCTTATAGGAATGTTAAAGGTGGTACCGGAGTTGAATACTTAAGAGTGGTGTTAGGTTCAAAGTTAACTGTAGCTGTTTGCAGACAGTTCAGACCCGGACTGCACTTTTCTTATAGGAATGTTAAAGGTGGTACCGGAGTTGAATACTTAAGAGTGGTGTTAGGTTGGAGAGACACTGAGCCTTCATGGGGCCTGTAGCAGAGTGGATTGTAGTTTTAAAAATGATGGCAGGCAACCCACAGATCTTGTACCTACTTATGTATTGGCTGTGTGCTGCTTGCATCAGACAGAGTCAGCCCTGAACTACGGTTGTGTCAGCTGCTACTTTGCAAGGTAAGTCCATAACCTACATAGTACCTGTAAGGATTATTATGATATGGCATTGTATGTATGGATCTAGTACATTATGCAAGTAAATATAGTGTGCTACTTGGACAGAAATTATATCCAGATGAGACTACAGATACCCATCCACTACCTTGTTTCCATGAGTATTCCCTAGGCCTCATGCATGGAATACTCATGCAGATCTTCTGCAACAGATTACTGGTACATCTGTCAAGGGAGATGTTAGACAGTGGGGTGACATGATAGACTACTGTGCATCCCAGCAGAACATGTGGTGGTATTCCACCACCCCAATACAGCAGTGTTCCCCTGTAACTGCTGTAACAAAAACTCAGCAATGGTATATCAGCATGCCAGGCAGTCTCAGGACAGTAACAAAGAAACTGATCATACATTCTATATCTTACTTAGTACAGGAATAACAATATATGTATGTATGCAGTTGACTGTGCTATGAATGATCACTGTCAAGCAGCTTGTGTGGCTCAAAGGACTAGGACAATTAGCTTTTGTGATGGTGTTTATGGTTCTAATCTAAATCTAATCACTTATTTTGGATGTTAGGTAGCATTACTTTTTGTTTTACAGACTGTCTGTGTGTAGTATGCTATTATTAACCTTTGTAACATATTAATTACATCACACAACTGAATAAAGTCATAGACAAGTTCAGTGACGTGCAGCAGTGCAGAAACAGGGAAAATGTAATTTTGTCTAACACACAAATCCAGGACAGGAGTACAGGTAGGTGTGGGCTGGAGTCAGTTTATAACTAGTAAAATTCCCACTGGGCATGCTCATACACTTAGTTAAGCAGAGCACAATTCTGTTGCACTCCACTCAATATGACTTGTTATATAAAGATATGTCTACAGATACATTCATATATGTATACATATCTGTCTGTCAGTGTGATGCCCATGCACTGGCTCAATAATCAACAAGCCTCAATCCTCACCACTAACATCAGTGAGGGACATGCACATTGGGAGGATGACAAGTACACACACAGTGAAGTACAATTATCCAATTCTACTGTGCAATGTTGCTATTATCCGATTGGTAAGTGTGACTAAGACTTGAAGGCTATTTAGGAGAGGCTTGTGCAGTATCACCAAATACATATGCAGGTACTCTCAGAGCTTAAATATCTCTACACAAAACCAGCCATCATTAAAAGGTTTAAATATATTTAATAATAAATAATAAAAGCACAAGACAATGCTCATTAACTCAACACAGTGACAATAGAGTTCAGAATCGCAGGAAATATTTTAAAACAACATTGCAGAACAGTCTCACATAAATACAGAAAATATCTAGACTACTCTTACTATATTCCTATCTATCTCTAAGTGAAACTGTAGCGAACAGGAACCCGAAAACCGCTCCAAGGACCAGGCAATACAACCAGTTGTAAATGAAGTAGTTTATTAACAGTCACTGACTAAGCGCTTTCACCAACAATTGGCTTCTTCAGAGTCAGTGTGTAAAATCCATTGTAATCTTTTATACCATCAAAATGATGAAGCAATTGGTCAATGGAATAATAGAATGATTGATAAATTCATAAATTTCCCTCCAAAAACATTTAAAACTCATATACACAATAATACAAAATATAAAAACACAAAATTCAAAACATTACATCAAAATCTACCATGTTAACTGATAAGTAACAATTAATGACAGGTATAAAGTGTAAATTGTATATAAAAATGTATATATAAATATATAAATAAACATAAATAAATTTCTAAATTTTATTCCAAGTCTTATACTAAACTAGCCTTGTGTTTTAAAATAGGTTTGATAGAAATGTAATCGTTAATCCCAGGTTGTCTCATGGCATTTAATCTTAGCTGCCATAGGACTTCCAACAGGGCCACCCTATTAGTTATATCACCGCCCTGTTCATCAAGCACTCTATCAATAATGAAAAATAAAAACTTATTGAAACCATTACATCTACTACTATGGAGGTATAAGGCATTATGCTGATCCTTGTTTCTAATAGATCTAACATGCTCAGAAATCCTGTCATGTAACCTACGCGTGGTCATTCCCACATAAAACGCTTCGCAGGTCATACACAAAGCGATGTAAACAAGATTCTTTGTGTTACAATTGCATTTGCCCGGGCATGGTAATGTTTGATGATAACCTTTCACAAAATCATATGTGCCCTCAGCTATAAACCTACAGCTCCTGCAACATCCACATTTTGACATCCTAGATACCCTATTCTTAACATCCCTTTCCAATATAATCTTCAAATTGTCACCCCTACTAAATGTTATCCTAGGATGAGTTCCTAAAATCTCCTTTGTGCCAATACTTAAACAATATTCCCAAGCCTTTCGTAATGCAAAGGCAATCTCCATTGCTTTTTCATTAAACTTCAGAACAAAACATGGTCCAACAGACTCATTCTGATTGGGAACCACTTGTTCACATTTAACAGTTTCGTGCCCAGTCAAAAGAATAGGCGAGTAAATTGTATTTCTTTTCCTAAAAACCTCTTTCTTTAAACTTAATAGCAATTGAAGCGGGTAACCCCTATCAATAAGCATACCAATAAGCTTAAAAATTTCTTGTTTAAACAAAGACTCATCACTAACCAATCTAGGGATGCGCACCATTTGGCCCTTGGCGACCCCTTTCCTTTGGTGATAAGGATGGCAACTCTTGAAATGTAATAGCGAATTTGAGTAACTTTCCTTCCTATATAAAGTACTAGACAACCCATCATTGTCTTTAAAGATTGTAATATCCAAGAAATTAATGCTGCCTTTATTCCATACATGCGTAAATCTCAAAAAACTGGTGGTGGTGTTTAAATATTCTACAAATTCAACTGCTCCAGCCTCATCTCCTATCCATAAAATCAGCAAATCGTCCAAAAACCTATTGTACAGAAGTATATTCTCATGAAACCTAGATGAAAAAATAAAGTTTCTTTCCCATGCTAGTAAAACAAGATTGGCAAACACTGGGGCACACCTAGCCCCCATTGCCACTCCAGAACATTGTTGAAACATTTCACCCTCGAACTTTATGAAATTGTTGGAAAGTACAATTTCCATCAAATCACTTAAAAAATTAAGTTTACTTTTATCTATGGTGTGACTCACACTCAAACTGTCATGAAACATCTCCAGTCCTAGGTCGTGAGGGATAACAGAAAACAAGTTGACCACGTCAATCGTGAGAAAACCAAATAACCTGCTGTCTGAATTAACCTCCTTTAATCTTTCTAGGCAATGCTATGAGTCTCTAAGGACATGATCTACCTCAGTCAAAGCTGATTTACACATAGAATCAACAAATGAGGCAAGGGGCTCAGTTTTTGAACCCCTAGCTGCCACAATGGGTCTGAATTGAAGATTTGTAGTGCCTTTATGTACTTTTGGTATAACAAAGATACATGGCAAAATAGGATTCTTAACAAAAAGATAGTTGTATTCTACTTCAGAGATGGCTCCTTGAAATAATGCACCTGACAGAAATAAATCAATCTTCTTGTACGCAAGGTTTATTTCATTCTTCAAAACCCTTTTGTAGGTATTATCATCCTCCAGGATGATCGTCATAGATGCCAAATAGTCAATTTTATTCATAAGTACCATCCCCCCACCCTTATCGGGTTTCATACACCTAACATTTTTGGAAGATCTTAATTCCTTCAAAACCAGTCTTTCCTGTATAGTAAGGTTGTCAAGGCCCTTATTCTTACTAGCACAAATTTTCTTAAACTCAAATTCTACCAAATTTTCAAGTGCGCTAATCTCATAACATGGAAGTGGAATGAAGGTACTTTTCCTCCTAAGTGTCGTAGTTACTACATTTTCAACATTAGATTGTAAATGTTTGTTACTTTGAAAAAATATCTCTAAATTTAACCTCCTCATAAACAGCTTGAGGTTAACCAGCACATTAGCAATATCTAGTTTAAAATTGGGAACGAAATTAATGCCTTTAGTGAAAAGCTCAAAATGTGTGTCACTAATGCCTGTTTCAGTATAGTTGTAAATAAAAAAAACCCATTTTTGCAACGTTTGACAATTCATCCCCCCTTCCAGCTTTAAACCTTCAATATTACAATCTATAGAATCATTAATAATATTGACACATTCTAACTCACTTGAGTGCACAATATAGTCATCTAAAATAACAGCTTCACCTAGTGTACTCAAAGCAGGTTCAACGTGAATAGTTGGGGAAACAGAACTGACGTTTACCACCAAGGGAAACTCATCATACTGAAAATTGTTAATGTTCAAATCACCCATCCCATTGCTAGCACATAGTTCACTATTACAAACACACTCCACAAGGTTAGAGCCAACTTCTATTGCTTCAATATTACTTTCTTTAAACTCATTAGTGAATGTTACAACACTTTGAACCTCACTAGGAAGCATAGTGCACATATCCAAACTACCAGCATCACCTGTAATATTCAAGGCTAATTCAAAATGTGTAACAGGAAAACCAAAACTATCATTCACCACAACCATACATTCTTCTTGTTGAACTTCCAACATTTGAACATTTAAGTCACCCTCCCCATTGTTAACACACAAGTCATCGCAGAAAACACACTTTTCAGAATTAAGACTTTCACAAACAACAGCAGGTAAAACCACTATACCAGGGATGTTATTAACAACAATAGACGAACGCTTAGATAATATGCGCTCACTTAACCCCAATAATGCTTGTCCCCTCTCTGAGAGGCTTGAGCTCTGTTCAAAAGTCTCTCCGATCTGCGAGGACCTGGGGGTGTGTCCAAAAAATCACCCCCTTGAAAGCTATGTTCAAAATTATGTTCAAAATTGTCACGATTAGGCATATCTTGAACCTGAGCCCCCTGGTCTAAGTCAAAATGTTCATCGTGCATGTAAACTTTATTTTGACCTTGATTATAGCTCTTAACATGATAATCACCATGCCTAAGCCTAGGTTTACCCGGTGGGTATGCACAGTTATGTTCATAGTCGAAAGTGTCCCTTGCAAGCTTTTTGCGCTTGAGCGCTGAGTTCTTGGCTATAAATAACTCTAAATTTTTTATGATTTTCTGAAAGTTACTCTCGTGTTGAAAAAACAAAAGATCAGCCGTGATACTGTTGTGCAGTTGGCTAATTTCTTCCCGAAGTGTAACAAGTTTGGCACAATTATTACTAATAATAATGTTCAGCATCTCCAAGCCCATTCTATCAAACAAGGCTATAAGATCAGTGAACGCTTTAGAACCATCCTCCACACCCATAGGCAGCTTCCACAGCCGAAGACCTTTCGGTACTTGCTTACGCTCCCTTGACTGAGTTAAAAAAATGTTATCAAGCTGTAAAGCTCTGTACTTAGTACAGAGCTTATCGTACCTGAAAATCTGTTCTTTGAGAGTTGGCAACATCGTGGGATGTAAAGACAGTAAGGCTCCAAAATCCCCAAAACTCGGTTCGTTGAACCATGAATGTAAATCGTGGGCTCACAGCTCACGTACCAGATCGGTGGGCAGAACCTGCACCTCAGGCGATGCTCTATTCGTCTCCTCTCGATTACATGCTACTTTCTCTCTGGAGTTGGATACCACCTCGGAGAAGGTGACGGAACCACCCGATTTCTGTCCAGGCATGATAGTAGAGTTGGATGCTACCGGGGAATGCAATGTAAATAGTTCCGAGTGTCAGTCAGACTAGACACTGCTGAAGCCCCTTTTGTACCACAATCCTTTTGATAAATGCACAAAAGTTTGTTAACCACAACTGAAAGTTCCTTTAAAATATCCTCCATTACAGCCAGATGAAATTGCCCAAATCTAACAAGGCAGAATCGTCCTCAGTAAACGAACCAACAAAGATCCCAAACCAGGGCACAAATGTAGCAAACAGGAACCCGAAAACTGCTCCAAGGACCAGGCAATACAACCAGTTGTAAATGAAGTAGTTTATTAACAGTCACTGACTAAGCGCTTTCACCAACAATTGGCTTCTTCAGAGTCAGTGTGTAAAATCCATTGTAATCTTTTATACCATCAAAATGATGAAGCAATTGGTCAATGGAATAATAGAATGATTGATAAATTCATAAATTTCCCTCCAAAAACATTTAAAACTCATATACACAATAATACATAGCATGAACTTAAGTTTTAACATGTCTCTGTTAAAAATACTTTTCTCTCAGAAGCTGACAAGTCTCACTTAGAAGCTTGCCTGAATCTGAAAGTTGTAAAATAATTACCTTGGAAACCTGTAATTACCTCTGTTTCCAGACAATAGAAAGAAGCCCCTAGCCTAAACATCCTGTCTCTTAGCTGAGATAAACTAACTTATAACACATTGTAAAACTCTTTACTTAGCTTATTTTCTTGAGGTTTTGCCAGTTAACTCTGTATGTCCCAATTTCTACTATGAAAATATACATTTGCAATGGCATATTGTTTATAGACATGTCTGGTCTTTTCCAGCAGGGTGCACTGTGGTTACAGCCTTGAAGCTCAGTACAGAACGTATACCCCAGGATTCAGTAAACTCCGTGTTGGAATAGCATTATTCTGACCGTACCTGTGCAAGTGCAGCTCTAGCAGTAAAGAGCCTTGCATATTCCTGAAGGCACACTACTGTTATGGCTATGCAGACACTAAGTGCAGGGGGCATGTTTAAGTAGTGCATCCACATGTAACACACCCCCTGCACTCATAACATGCTGTACAGCACTTTTTAAAAGTATTTCAGTGTCTGCGGATACTGAAATGAAATAAAATGAGTATGTTGGTGTCCATGGACACTGAAATAGATAGGGGAGCAAGAAACAATGCAGGGGTGTGTGTGACAGGTTCTGTCATACACCCCTTGCATAGTAAAAGTGCTGTACAGCCACAGCCATCAACTGTACAGGTTTCTGCGGAATGCACAGATGCCTACCTCACATACTTCTCAACATCCTAGAGCAACAAAGCTGTACAAAGCCATAAATAATGGGGAGACAAAGACACAAAAATAGGGACACCCTTTAAATATTGCACTGACAAACCTGGAAAGCTGATAGAAAAAAAGGTTTGCAGTAGCATGGACTTCCTGAAAGGTATGAAGCCTGAAACAGAAATGTCTGCCATTTGAAAGTGCCATACAGCCATAGCTGTCAACTATATAGGTTTCTGCAGAATGCCCAGATGCCTGCCTCACATACTTCTCAACCTCCTAAAGCAATAAAGCTGTACAAAGCCATAAATAATGGGGGGACAAAGGCACAAAAATAGGGACACTTTCTAAATATTGCACTGACAAACCCAGAAAGCTGATAGAATAAAAGGTTTGCAGTAGCACAGACTTCCTGAAGGGTATGAAGACTGAAACACAAATGTCTACCATCTGAAAGTGCTGTATGGCCATAGCCGTCAACTGTACAGGTGTCTGCAGAATGCCCAGATGCCTGCCTCATATACTTCTCAACCTCCTAGAGCAATAAAGCTGTACAAAGCCATAAATAATGGGGGACAAAGGCACAAAAATAGGGACACTTTCTAAATATTGCACTGACAAACCCAGAAAGCTGATAGAATAAAAGGTTTGCAGTATCACAGACTTCTTGAAGGGTAGGAAGACTGAAACTTAAATGTCTGTCAGTATTTTCTGACTTAAACCCGAGTGATTTGCCAATGATTTGCTAGAAAACTACAGTCACACTTCCTAACTTTGTAAGACCAATAATTAAAATCAGTCCCTATGTGTCCCTTTACAATTTCCCTTACTGTGACTGACAAGGAGTACAGATACATGTAAATAAAGTGGGTTTATGAATTTATATATTTTTTTCTATTCTAAGGTATGTTTAAGTGTAGCTGAGTGGGTGTGTGCATTCTGTCCCTCTGTTCAGCATTGCTGAAACATCCCACAAGAGTTAAATAAAACTATACAGCCAAAATCCTCATGCTGAGATAGCATAGTGGTTATTTTATTTATTTTACATTTGTTGACCAGGATAGTCCAACTGGAGTCATGTCCATTTTCAGCAGAGGCCTGGGTTAGAGTCCTGGCTTTGCATTCATGCATTCATGGTTTGAGTACCAAGACAGGCACTTTATTTTTACATGGGAAAACAGTGTTACATTTATTATATTAATTTTAAATTATGTAATAATTGATATTTGTCAACCAGGGTAGTGTAGCTGGTATAAAATGTAAGTGTGAGTGCATATAACATGTGAAATCCCCCATGTATGCAGAAGTGTCCCATACAGTATAGTTACATCTCATGGTAATGTAATGAAAGCACATACAGGGATGTCATGTAAAGTAAATTATATACACTTACTAATATGTCAGTAATGATTAATGCAGTCATTATCCTGATATTTTTGAATGAAAATTGAGTATTAGTTAGTAGTGCTCAGCTATGCTTAGCTGGTGTAAGCATTGCTTAAATATGAATGCTAAGCAGCAGTCAGCTCAGCTAAATGGATTTCCGCACTGTTAAGCAATGCTCAGAAATTATCCTTTTAAACACTGTTCAACCCAGCTTAGTGGTTTGTGTGTTGCTAAGCTGTGCTCAGCATTTTCAAAATGGTCCAATGACAGCAAAGGGCAGGAATATGGCCTTTTTTAAACCATGCAGGTGGGAATACAGCCATGACCTGTTTAGTTTGATCTCTGCAGGAACATGTCTAATGGAGAGGGAGAGTACTTTTGGGCATCCTGGAGTCCAGGGTCATGGCTGGTCTCCTTATCATGATTATAGATTGCTGCAGGGCCAGTACCAGAGCTCTCAGAACAAAGTGGAGGCCTGTGACCATCTGGCATGCAACCTCACCAGTGCCACTGGAATCCCCTGAACTGGTGAGCAGGTACTGTATTATTATGCCAACCTAAAGAGTAGGAAAAGGGACCTCTTGGCCCAGTGGATCCAAGATGCTCAGGACTGGCATGCTCCAGCAGTTTGTAAGTATCCCAGATAGAGCTGTACCAAATTCTAGTCTGAGTATGTGATAGACAGATATGCATAGTGTTTGTTTCTCACCCCTACAGTTGCAGAAGTGAGGGCTATGAACATCGAGGCCCATACTGACTGACAAGGATGCATTGACAGGCTGGTGAGTACAGCTCTATCTTGCAGTATATAGTACCATAAAGTAGAAGGAGTACATTGTTTACTGCCAGTAGGTAAATTGTGTACTGTGTCTAAAGAATAAAACATGTTTGTCACACTAATACTTATCCACATGATGTCCATTAATAAAAATGTCATTTCACTGTAATAAAAATATACAACAAACTGCTGTGTTTAATCTGGTATGTTTAGTAGAAATAGAATGTGTATAGGTTCTTTACAACAAATATGGCATTGACAGCATGAAATAACTGAGGCTGCTCTGGGAAACAGTTAGTATGCATTGAGTCTTGTGTTAACCTTTGCTTTCCAATTTATATTATTTCAAAGGAGTAATACACAGTACAATAACTATCTGCCATGCATGAATTTCAAGATGACATGGTCAGACTGTCCAACCTACAGAGTATTAGTCAGAAATCAATCAAGCAAAAAACAGCACTTCCCAAGTAGCTCAGTGTGATGGAAAACAGCATTGTTGTTCACTTTAGCACACTCAGACATGGTTCGAATCCAGGGAGTGGTACTGAGATGTGTGCATATATACATAATAGAAGCCCTGAATATTTATAAAACAGTCAGAAAGTGTTAACACACATTTCCCCAACAGGTCTCATGGGTAAAGAAATGTGTGTAATACTGTAGGAAGGGTATACTAATACATCTGAATATGTGCAGAAACAGTCAGAAAGTGTTAATGGATATTTTCTCCACAGCTCTTACAGGTAAAGAAATGTGTATAGTAGCTATATGAAGGGTGTAGTAATACACCTGAATATTTGTAGAAACATTCAGAAGGTGTTAACAGATATTTCCTCAACAGGTCTTACAGGTAAATAAATGTATGTAGTAGCTGTATGAAGGGTATACTAATACACCATATACAACTGTTCCACTGTTCAACCACATATGTCTGTAAATGTCAGCAGGATAGGTACATACACCATGCCCTCTTCCCGATACATGTGTCTCAAGTGTCATGCTGTTATGGCTAGTGGTCACTGCTGCCAATCACCTTGGACACAGATAGGAATCCAGGTGAACTATGCTAGTAGCAGACTCACACAAGATCACTGCAGGGTACACCTTCTATGTCAATTATGTAACCCTGACATGTATAAGCCCTCTCCAGAAAAGTAGCCACAGTGTACCCAGTCTGCCTCATACCATTACAGGTTGACAGTCTAACAGGTATGTATGTGCCACAGAAGCTATGGGCCATAGGTAGATGTAAAGTTAGGGCAGACCTGTAGACTACTGAGCAGTACTGTTGTGAAAAATAGAAGCCAATACAGTTGTTAATGGATGTTTTATTCTCTCCCCCCACCCATCATCTGCATCAATAATTATTATTCATATACTATGGGTATTTGTTTTCAAAACCTATTATTGGGACATGTGTTCTATTATTGTTCATATATTTCATTGGATGCATATTAACATACCCTGTTCAAATACCATTATTGGTGGCCTGTTGCCATCAATGTAACTTGCATGCTGTAAAAATGCATACTGTTGTTCCATTTATGAATGTGCTCTGTTTGCTATGTAACTGTTTCAAACCTGTTGGTTTGTGTTAATGGGAACATCCATGTATACTGTTATAACTAATTTTGAAATGTGTTGTTCATGATTAGGCAATATTTCTTGGAAAAAAACAACACCATAGCACGTTTGGGAAGGCAGATCCCAGCGGATCCACCTGTCTCACCCCATCTGGCCATGGCACTGGGCCCCATCGCATCTGGGACCCAACCTGGGACATCTTCCTCTGCTGGTCCTGCACCACCTTTGGGTAGAACCACCTCAGGGGACAGGGTCCATTCCCCCATCTGGGCATGGGGAAGGAGAGGAGCCCATCCCCCTTCAACAGTTCTGGGGTATGGTGCATAGCGTCATCTGCTCTCAGTTGGGTGGGCAGCTGTGCCAGATGGAGGACCACCTGGCACACCTCGAGGGCCAGGCTGACACTCTTGTTCAGCCCCCACCACAGCCACCCTTGGGGCCATGAAAGTGCAGTGGTGACTGCCCATGGGTGGGGAACTCAGTCCCACTGTATCCATGTGGGGGCTCATGGACCTCTGATTCCCAACCACCCTCCCCGTCCAAGGTGTTTACCCCCTCATGTGTCATATGCTGCCCCTGTCTGCTGTCTTGTGTGTCTTGTCTGTCTGCAAATGCTACCTATCCTACCCAACCTACCTCCCCAAACATACCTACAGCCCTTCCCCAACATCCCACTTTCACTTAAAAAAATAGGGCATCTGTCCTGCAAAAAAAAATATTGTCCCATACATAGCTCTACATTTTGCCCCCATGTACAGTGAAATTAATAAATCTACAAACAAATTATTCTGCAAATGTCTGTCACCAACACCCCTCCCTGTGGTGTGTGAAGCTGTAAATTCCAAATTCTACACATTATTCACAGCTGTTGATGCAGAAGAAATGTAGAGCTATGGTCCTTCCCTACACCCATCCTACACATCCCTAGCTGATTTTCCGAATGTTTTACCCCCTGCTTGTCCCCATTTCATACTTTCCTATCACCCTTTTTTCTTTTCTTTAATTAAAATTAACACAGGTGTAAGCAGTGCTAAGTGAAGCTAAGAGAGTTTAACCATCTCTTAGCATCACTTAGCTCCTCGCAAAACCGCTTACAACTGCTAAAAAGTGCCTTAATCACTCTGTCTCCATCTGCCCTTGTTCTGCCCAGCAACAAAATAACCAGCCTGTGCACTACGATCACAGCAATGTACCACTACACCACCTGAGTTGTGGGAATCTGCAATACTTTTTCAAACATATCATGCATTCTGATCATTTAACATTAATGAAAAAAATCATCACTTCCAAGTCTTGAACCAAGGACCATGTGCACTAAAATCACAGTAACCTACCTCTACACCACCTGAGCTATAGGAATTTTATAATGTTTTTACAAACATATCATGCACTACAGTCATTTAACATAAGGGAAAATATATATCCATAATACTCTTTTTATATAGATATATATATGTGTGTGTGTGTGTGTGTGTGTGTGTGTGTGTGTGTGTGTGTGTGTGTGTGTGTGTGTGTGTGTGTGTATTTATACATAGATATGCATATAGATAACCAACCTCTTACTGCAAGACATCTGCAAAAAACCTTACAAAGTGGGAGGATAAAGGGCAAACAATAGTGACATCTTTGAAATATGGTTGTTATATGTGTAGAAGTCTGATAAAGTAGCATGGTTTGATTTAACATATAATTCCTAATAGATTCCAGGTCTGAAACACAAATGAATGTCAGTATTTCCTGATGTCAATGCTCACATCATCCCAGTGATTTGTAAGAAACCCACAACACATGGACAACAGACCAACCATATGAGCCATGCATCTGGACAGTGTCTAAACATCTGGACAGTGGAGAGGTATGACTCCAGTCATGTAACAGAATAGAAAAAAACAGTGGCAGCTGCCAACCATTTCACCCAGCACCAACACAACACTACCCCAAATCAGTTCTGTGTAATTACCCATGCATTTCCAAATATATCATGCACTACAGGGATGGAAGTGTAGGGAAAAGCAGTTATTGGTGCAAAAATGCCCCCCCCCCCACAGCCATTTGCACCACAGCCACAGCACATACCAGTACCCCAAATGAACTCTAGTGTAGAATGACTGTTTGAGCAAACATATCCTGACTGCCAGTCACACACTACACAAACATATACTGGCCACCTCACAGTCTCCTGGGAATCCTAGTATGTTACAGGACATTTCTCAGTCTGCCCCTACAAACATATACACCTAATAGACCACCAGCAACTGTAGCAGCCTGCACAGTCAGATAGAAAAGGATCTATGACACTCATATCGCCTACTTTCCCTACTCAGCCCAACAAACATTTACACAACACTGCTACACAATCTTGGCAGTCTGTTAACAATTGCTAGACATATATAACTCTCAACTGTACAGATTTCCCCAGAATGTCCAGGGTGTGAGACCATATGTATGGCCACTGCTGCATACCACTTCCAGGAGTCTGCTAAGTCACTGGGATGATACCTGGAGTGCAGTGACTAAATAATTATATACCATACCTCTGAACCTCTTACTGCAAAACATCTGGACAAAGCATGACATAATTGGGGGACAGTGGGGCAGAAAGAGGGACATATCTCACATAATGGTGTTACAAACTGAATCAGCTGCTGGTGCTACAGGATTTGTTGTAACATAACATCCCTGAAGGATATGATGTCAGAAACACTAATGGATGTCAACATTTACTGACTACAATCCTCACATTATCCTACTGATTTCACAAAAACAGAAGTTGTCTGAGGAACAGACCAAATGTAACATGCAAACCTCTGGGCAGTCTGTGGTCTGTGGACATCAGGACAGTTGAGAAGTATGTCAGAGACATATCACTGTCAGACATTAAGTCATTTAGAAAATGCATGTCCAGATAAACCCTGTTAATCTAGCAATCCTCTATATGTATAACAGCAATACTTACTTACAATCTGCACCTACTTCTGGAGCTTTGTTCCCCATGTTGTTGGGCTTTCTCCACATGTCCTGTCCTGAGAGGTATTTCCACCTACTGTCTGTGAAGCTGTTGCCCCCACACCTCCATAATGTTCTCCACACAGGCAAGGAAAAGGGGCAAAGCCCACATGAAGGACTTAATTATAGCATTGTGTTGCTATGGCATTGGCAAATGGAAAGACAACACAGCTACTTTGGATGTAGGTTGCAAGTTGGAGACACTGATTGGTGCACAGGCCATCACCTGCTCATGAGCATTACCCACAAAAGGCAACCTGCTGCCTATGCAGTACAGGTCTGAACCCATCTACATAAAGACAGTCTGGGGCTACACAATCTTAACCATTTGCATTGTTGTGAGGAAACTCTTCAGCACTATAACAGGTATGTCAATCACATAAGCTTGTAATGGAATGCAGAATGGAGGATGCAATAATATCAAATAGGACATAAAACACTAGGCTGCAACAAGA
The DNA here is from genome assembly GCF_019279795.1 of Protopterus annectens. Taxonomy (NCBI): domain Eukaryota; kingdom Metazoa; phylum Chordata; order Ceratodontiformes; family Protopteridae; genus Protopterus; species Protopterus annectens. The sequence continues at coordinate 1,092,452,514 of NC_056732.1, forward strand.
CCTGCTGGATTCACATACTGCTGTCCAGCACCTATGGCTGTTCCTGCTTGCCCTGTCTGCATTGACATGAATCAAATCTCTGGCCCCTGAGTCACCGCAGCAAAGGTCAGCTCATGTATGACTACTACTGGAGTGTCTGTTGTCCATTACTGAGTGTGTCACTGCTAGGCTACCTGGGATATTGTAATTATTCATATGTCACCTGTGAATGCTACTCTGATAAATATGCTTGTCTTACAAATGTAAGAAACTTATATAGGTTATGTGCATACTACACAACAGATGCAGAAGTGTATGTTGAACTGTATGTGATATACTGAGCCCATACCTGACAACTGTCCAGAGTTTTTCAGACTGATCACATGCCTGCCTCATATTTGTAGTCAATGCCTCATACAGTTGTGTATTGTCTGGCACATCAATGGCAACCCATTAAAGACTGAAGTCATAACATAATAGCATACAATTGATTGTCAGATGTCATATCCTGCAGAGCAGACCTGTGAATGCGACACCATCTTTGCTGGCAACTAAGTGTGTTTCAGCTAGATTCATAAAGTGGCACTATTTTTTGGCCTTTGCCCACCAGTGATGTTTGCCTTTGTGCAGCTGTGTTGTTTTAACAGGAGCTAGGTGTCACCATGAAACCCATACCAATGCAAGCGTATCTTGTCCTGTAGGATGCCGACATTTGTGCAGTCACTGACACCTGCTTTGTAGCTGTGGAGAGCACACTAACCTTGCCAAGTTACTCATCCCATCATACATTTAGACCCCAAATAGAGGCCTGCAAAGCCACAGGAGGTGGTGTGTTGAACATTATCATATGCATACACACCCCTCCAGGCTAGCCAAACAGTATGACTCACGGGAGACATCCCGAGTGCAGTTAACAGCTGACAAAACACCTACTCAAATCATAGCTAGCTACAGGCCTCCAGCCATGACTATGGACTTGGACCTGCTGGAATCTGTCAGGATTCAATCGTCTGCCCTGCTCCTGGATGACATCAACTAACCAACCATAGTGTGCATGACCTATGCCACCTGAACATGAACACACAGAGATTCCACGGCGTTGTCAATGGCAATGCAGTGGAGCAGCCAGTCAGCACTCCTATGACAGGTGGAAATATCCTGTACCTGGTCCTAACCAACATGAGTAGCCACTGTAGCACTCCTACAGTGTCATCATCCTTGGTAATATCTGACTATATAGCCATCACTGTTCAGGTTACCATCTCCCCTGTCCACCCCCCTTTACAGTGTCAAACAAAATTAACTTTACACAATTGACTATAAATCTCCTCAGAGCAGGTAGAGGTAGTTTTACAGCCAACATCCCATCAGTTGGAACTAGCAATAGTGTCTAGGCCCACACCACAATAATATGTGATCACCTACATAGCAGTATGGACTCAGCAATACCTGACAGGACATCATCTCCCTTAAGGTAGGGTAAATGTCCGTGGTGGACAGCAGCAATACACAAATACCATAATAGGTGAAAAAAATTGCTTGACAGGGGAAAGAAGGCACAGGTGCCTTATTGGAAGCAATGTCACTTTGGTCTGCACAATCAATTAAGGTCACAGGGGAATTACCTTAAGGCTATCTTTGAGTGCAAATTGGACACATCCACCAAGGCCAATCACTAGGCCTTCCACACATGTGCCTGCCATCCCAAAGGCAACACACAAATCTGCTCTGTAGTGGTGGTCAATAACACCACATACACATATGGCAAAGATATAGGCAACCAACTGCATTCAGGTGAAGTGTAAACATCAACCCCCCTGCCCCCCCATTGGTACACATGTGCATGCACAGCACCTGCCCCCTTCCTCTTATCATCAGGAAGCAGGTCTGTAATGCCCTCTCAAAAGCAACACACAGAAGTCTCCATAGGCCTGATACCATCCCTGGCTGCATCTTACTTGAACACAGGCATGGGCTCTCAGATCCATTCTGCACTGTAGTAAACAACATCCTGAGCATCGGTGTTATCCTATCTGCACAGAAGACAGCCACTGTCATCTCTATACACAAAGGCAGAGCAATCCACCAGCCCAGCCAATCATATGCACATCAGCCTAACTAGCCTGCTCTGTAAGGGCATGGAAGGCAATATCAAGGACATTGTGAACAGGGACACTGGCAACATCAAAATTCCCCAAGCCCACACAGCATGGTATTGTCAAAGGGAGATCAGGCCTGTTAAAGCTGATCAACCTCTTTGAAGTGGTCAACAAACACAAGGATGAGGGGAAGATGGTGAACAATGCCTATCTTCACCTAGTCCAGTTCTCTCACAATAATCCCCAACTGGCCAGGATACATACACCTACACAGCTAGGCAACAACCTGTATGTTACCAGATGGGTAGCTAACTGGCCCAATGATAGTACCCACTCGGACAAAGTACTGGAACCCACCTCTAGTAGTAGAGTCTTCCAAAATGGTGTACCCCAAGGATCAGTCTGGAGCCCCTACTGAATGAGATATATGTATCTGGTGTACATGACAAAAGCAGTGATCTGTGGCTGACCAGGTGTACAGATGCTTGCAAGCTGGCCACTGTCTTGCATTCCCCTACTGATGTGGGCATCCCCCAAGAGGCCCTCACCCAATTAATGACTGATGCAAGAAGCATTTCTGCAAACTAAATGCCAGGAGAGGCATTGTTCTTCCTGCTATGGCAGATGTCATCCACACTAAGTATAACAATAATAATGTTCTGAGCATGCAATCAGGAGTGAGGCGACTTGTGTACCAAGGTTGGTAGCAACCTGACAGTTTCCCACCATGTGTAAACCATTGTACGGACAGCTATCTACATAGCCCACCTCACAAATATGGGTATGTCATCCAGGAACCAGGAGGCCACAACCTCCCTGTACTCCACCCTTATCAGACACATTACCAAGTACAATGGCTGCTAGGACATGTACCTTGGCAAGCAAATGTAGCTGTTGCAGAGACCACAGACATTCCTGACCAGGACATTCCATGGTCTGCAACACCTATCCTATACAGGTAGGCTGAAAGCCCTGTCCCTGTACTAAGTCTCATACAGACTGATCATAGGTGACCTGTGTCTGGCATACAAGGCCATGTCCAAACCAGCCTTGATGGCGTTTCTACATATCTGTAAGACAAACTGCACTCATACATCATGCATGCAAGGCCCTCACCTGGTCTGTGAGATGTATAGTACTTGTTGGTGGGATAGTGTAGTGTCCCACACAATAAACTGTCTGTAAAATACACTCCCTCCCCATGTCTAGCAGAGTACGTGTATAGCCCTCTTGAAGAAGAAGCTGGACAACTGCATGGGAAATGGATGAGACACCCCTGGGATCCTGTGTGTATCCCAGCTGGATAGGGCAAACAGGTGCTGGCTTGGAAGGGGCATGGGGGGAAAGTTTGGGCCAGGCTTATGACGGCAACAGGGCCAATAGCCTGGTATCATCTTATGAGGCTATGCACGTAGTACTTTACATGTGTCCTGTATGTATTACAGACTGTCCTGCAATGTTGTCTTAAATGAATCCCTGTGAGTATGAACTGTACTGCAGTTTTAGTGTATAGTCTTGTCCCCTCATCAGTTATCATCACATATCATTACACCTTGTCATTGTGTGTGGTCTGTATAGCAGTAAGTCAGCTCTTACAGTACGTGCAAATGCACTTGGTGACACTGTACAGCTCACTCTTGTCTTAGCCACAATTACCATTCTGCTACTAGGCCCATCACACAGTAGGATTTGTCATCCTTTGTTGTGGGCCTGACAGTAGCAGTGAAAGAGATGGATTGCAGCAGGCAGAACTACAGTAAAGTCTGCCTGAAGGGCCCATAGGTGTCACAGCTGTGCCAGACTGAACCAGGTGTGTGTGTGTGTGTGTGTGTGTGTGTGTGTGTGTGTGTGTGTGTGTGTGTATGTGTGTGTGTGTGTGTGTGTGTGCGTATATATATATATATATATATATATATATATATATATATATATATATATATATATATCTCAGCAAACATAATACTGCAGGGTATAAATTTACATGTGTTGTGTTTCCCTCACAGGTGAACACAGGGGTTGGTGTCCCTCCCCCTCACAACCTGATGCCAGTGTCTTAGTGGACTCCCATGATAATGGTGGTCATAGTGAGGCACAGGTGGGGTTGGTGGTGCCTGGATCCATGTCATTGTTTGGTATTCCACTTTCACCCACCATGTTCCAGCGCACAGTCAGTATGCCCACACATGCCCAGTCTCCAGCAGCCATGGACAATGGACAGATTAAGGGTGGTGGCATGGAACAGGCTAGTGTGTTGAGTATGGTGAGTGTAAGTGTAGACACCACAGGTGAGGTCACACACAGGCAGATGGACAAGGACGCTGAACAGAGGACTGCTGCCCATCCAGCCCCTGTCACAAGTGCTACAGCAGGTATCACCAGACACATGTTATGGTCCACTATGGAGGCACAGGCACATACTGACTGCAACACCAGAAAGATGCTCAGGGTCATGCATGCTGGGCTATCTGCCATGCATGATGACTTCCACGGCAGTTGTGATGCCATACGTCATCTTGATAATGTTGTGGATAGACAATGGGGTGAGACATTGTCACTGCTCAACCATGCAATGTCTGTGCTTGAGTATGTGGTGGAAGTAGGGAATTAGCCAGGTAGACATAGGTCAGTGACATGATCACTGTGAGCCCACATGGCTGTGCACATTCACAGTCCCATAGTGGCATTACCAACAGCACTACTGAAGGGAGGGTGCTGTCCACACCACATCAGACAGGCCATAGGCATGTTGTCCTGGCCAGTCCCATCAGGGACACAGATTCAGCAGACAGCAGTCACCATCAGGGAGTAGTACTGCACCTGTTCTTAGGTCTGGTGGTGCCAGTGATACTCCTGGCAGAACCATTTACTGCATCCCTGCCATAAGACGGTGCACCGTACATCCTGCCATGTATGGCCACAGCTGTCCAACATAGCCATGTGTCAGGTATCCACATTGCTTGCAGGTGTGCAGATGCACACTCACACATCCCTATCCCAGGCCAGTCACCACCAGACATGCACAGCTCCTCTGCATGGCCCAGTTAAATATCACCCCTCCAGACACACACATGATGTCAGCCATATGACCCAGCTTAGGCCTCTAGAAATCCAACACCACACCCTGTGCATATGATGATACATGTGTCACAACCATGTTATCCATACCATCGATGAATGGAGATGCTCATATGGGTCTGATGCATAGGGTGACTATGGTACAGTGTAGCAATGTCATGCTGTGCAAGGTGCTGTCTGCTGGCAGTAGTTATGGGTACACATCGAGGGGTATGTACCTTGTTAGCCATGATGCACTATTGCTGTTAGTATTGCTGAGTGACTGTAGTGTCACGTACTGTATTCTGGTTGTGTTCCAGGTGTCTGTGTGTCTGCAGGCTGTGGGCCTGCTGACAGTAGCAATGATGAGTAAGGTGGAGTGGAAACATTGTCACTTTTTCATAGCCAAGGCATAGCTGAACATGTACATGTTTACCAGGTGTGTTTACCATACCTCAGTTTTTACTGAGTTTTGGGGTCCAAATGAAAGGGTGCCATAATTCCTGAGTGGCACTCCTTCATTTCCGATTTTTTCTTTTGGTTTTCTTAATTTTTTCAAATATCGCGCTGTCAGAGCTGACATCATCATGTGCATGATGACATCAGCTCTGCCAGTTGGAATTGAGCTCCTGCAGCTCACATTATCATTTCCAGCTCATTTGGATTACTTGTTCATTTTGGATGTGCATTGGTCGTTGTGGATTTATGAATCAGGTTAAGTATGATTGGGGAAGCAGCAGCTCCACTCATTGAATCAATCAACTAGTAAGTGCGCTCACCAAGAGGGGGTGTTTGTTTGTGTAAATGTCCCCATGTAAATTACCTGGTGGCTAGAGGTTTCAGGCTGAAACCCTGAACCTTTGGTACAGGGTAAAAACAGCCTAAAGTACCTAGCCACCACCATTTCTGAGCTTTGTCTAGATTTTGTGTGCTAAGTGAGAGCTAAGCCTATGGTGAGATTGAGAAGTGAACAGAATTTGTATTCCTCCATTATTGGCTTTGTTGTTTGTCCATTTTTTTGTGTGCTAAGAGTTGAGAGCTATTGGTGAGTGAGAACTGAATTTGTTTTCCCCCATTATTGGCTTTGTCCAGTTTTTTTATGCTAAGAGGTTGAGGGCTATGGTGAGAAGTGAGAACTGAATTCAGTACATGATAGCCATTTTAGGGGGAGTGCTGATTTGGCATAGTGGTATGCTGTTCTGAATGTAGTGCATAGGGTCCTGGGTTCAAGACCTGCCAGAGAAATGCATGGTGGTAACACAACATTTTATTCTAGCAACTTTCCAAAATTATACAAGCAATGTAAGTCCCTAGCCACCACCACTTGTGAGCTTTGTCCAGGTTTTTTGTTCTAAGAGTTGAAAGCTATGGCGAGAAGTGAGAACTGAATTTGTATTCCCCCGTTATTGGCATTGTTTGTCCAGGTTTTTTTGTGCTAAGAGGTTGAAAGCTATGGAGAGAAGTGAGAACTGAATTCACTAAATGATAGCCATTAAGTTTCAGTCTTCCTTGCTTTCAGGAAACTGCTGATTTGGCATAGTGGTATGCTGCTCTGACTGTAGTGCATAGGGTCCTGGGTTCAAGACTTGCCAGTGACATGCATGGTGGTAACACATTTTATTCTAGCAACTTTCCAAAATTATACAAGCAATGTTTAAAATCTGTCCCTGGTTTTTGACCTGTTGCCCCCCCCCAAAAAAAAACTGAAGTTCAAAATAAGAGCAAGAAGCTGTGCAAGATGCCTGTGGCTTACACTACTGTCATTCTATTTATAGTGTAAGTGTGGAAGTAGACTTTTATGATGGAAATGTTCTGAATTGGGCAGTTTTGTCATTATTGGTTCATGTATTTTGTTTCATTGCCTACAGTACAGCCCACTGGAAAAATATTAAAACAATAAATTTAAAATGCACTCTGTCTAACAAGTGTGCTGTATTACACAAGGAATATAACTTAATAAAGTCAGGAAGGTGTATCAAAGAAAAGAACACATGTATGTTTCTTGTTTTGTGTGAAAGGGGCCAATGATTTGAAAACAGACCAAAGGTAATCTTTATCCACCACTGGCCAGATGCATTTTCTTTGGATGTGGTGTGTGGGTTTCAATGCTATTTCAATGAATGTGAGTTTCAAGGGCAGAGACGTTTTAATGCCAAGTCTATTTTCAGTGTGAGACAGTATTGCTTTGTTTAGCAGATGTCTGTTAGTGTTTTGTGCATTGTTGTGCTGCAAAATGTAAAAATAAAATCTGAAAATAATTATAGATGTAAAGCAGTATGCACACATTAGTGTTTATGGTAAATGGGGAGAGATCGCTAGGTAATGGGACATTGGAATGGCTGCAGGGGACTCTGGTGTGTGCCATATTTTGGTGGTCTGTTCTTCAGTTTGCATTTGAAAGTTGGTATCCCACAATTCCATTGGAGTGGGTGGGGCTAGGCTATGTAATTATGTATGCAAATCAGATGTTAATCAGCATACAGATTTGTACTTATTTTTCATGGGCCTTGTCCAGATTTTTGATGTTTCTAGGTTGAGAGGTATGGTGTTTACATGCAACAGTGTATGAGGGGCAATTGTGGCAGTCAGTGTGACCTTGCATACATACCCTTGACACAGCTACCTAGCCTGCATACATGTCAATTGGGTGTTCCATAGGACTGCAGGCTCACACATACAGAGGAGGTTACCTGAGTGCTGGCACTAGGTCCCTCACCATCTTAGCCATTACATTTACTGCAACAGATTCAGCTATCAGCACCTGTTACCCCCGCCATTTCTGTCACAGCCACTCAACTGTCATGCAGTTGATGAGGGTTTGCATGGTACTGTGTATGATAGGTTTGGGGTATGTATTCCTGGCACAGGTCAGCCTGTGTTAGTCTAACCTGACAATCACCAGCATGTGTGTCTGCTATCTCATATGCATGTCTGACCTCTCGTGCTGGTAGTACACACAGAGTCATAGTCTTGTACACGGGGCAGCTGATGAAGGGCTGAGTACAGCCGCTACCTGCATAGTCTTACAAACAATAGCACTAGATACATAACACAGATAGCACAGCAGTACTGTGTTGTGGCAGTGTCTGCCACTACTATTGAAGTAGGTGACAATTGCAGGGACTGTTAGGATTGACAATGGTGGGTTCAGAGGCCCTTCATATGTTAGAGCCATCTCACACACACACACACACAACACACATGCACACCGCTGCATGGGGACATGCATTGAGACACACATGCACATGGAGGTGACACTTACCAGAATAGATGACCTACCCATCTATTAATGTACAATACACAGTGATACAACTATTGCACCACAATGCCTTGGTGTTAGAAACTGTGTAACCGCTTGTACGGTGAATCACATCTGCATGGGCCAACGCTAGGTTGGCAATAAAGGAGTTCATAGGGTGGAAGAGGCACACAAAATGGTATAGCCATCACATACACACATGGAAGACAGCCACAGGGGCTGTGCATACAGAAACACATACATAGTTGCCAATAGACATACTAGTAACCCTACGTATCCACTTGTATGTACTATAGTGCTGCGTACACATGCCATGCTTCACATACATTACCTGCCTGGAACATACACAACTTCTTACAACAGGTAATCTTGAAAATGCCTTCATGGATGGTGGATAACCTACCAGACACAGCGATTGGTCTTGTCTACTGCTCCTATATACCTGCACAAGTGATAGTGTGACAGACTTTATATCAGCATGATGTGTCAGTAAGGTATGATGTCTGATGCTGGCATGTGTGTCAGTATGGTAACTGTGACATGTTTGGCAATGATATCACAGGAATGCTCATCAGGGGACACAGACCACATATAGGTTGCAAACATGTTGTCATCCCAAGTACATCTGTACAGACAACTGGTATTGGTTGTATAGTGTTACATGGTGCATGTGAGGCAGATGCCATTAACACTGTCTTTAAAGTAATGTCATGGGTAGGTGGTCAACAGGTCTTAAAATGGTATAACCTACACACACACAACTGCCACAGGGAATTAGCTTCACACACTACTATAGTTGTCGGTATTGATATTAGAATCCCTACCTATTTCCACTATAGTATTACCCAGTTATTGCACACACCACAGAGCTTAGAAGGCTGACAAGTGTATACAGGTACATCTAGGATGAATGACATCAGAAGGCCTTGTAAAATAGGGAATGGGATGTGTACTGGGTGGTACACACCTCAAAATGGTATAACCCACACGCGCAGAGGATATGAGTCCCACCCAAACACACACACACACCCAGTTGCCAGTATTGAGATTAGAAACCCTGCATATCTAGTTATGTATACTACAGTGTTACACAGTTATTACATGTGTCATGGAGCTTATAGGATTTAACAGTGTCACAAGGTATGTCTAAGGTGATTACATCAAGAGCCCTTGTAATGCATGGCAATGGGAAATGTACTGGGTGGGAAGGGCATCAAACACATTACCATATAAACATACACAAACACCTTCACACACATGCGCACACACGCACACACACGCGCACACACACACACACACACACACACACACACACACACACACACACACACACTTGCCATAACTGAGTGCAAAACCCCTGCCTATCTAGTTATCTGTACTATACTGTTACCTAGTTATTACATGTGCCACAGAGCTTATACAGCTGAGCGGTGTCCAAAGATACTTCTAACGGCAATGACATCAGCAGGACTGCTAAAGTAGGACACTGGGTGGAAAGTCCTCAAAATACTTTGTTCTACAAACATACACACTTACAAACTCTTGAACATACACTTATACACACGCACTCATTTGCCAGACCTGAGAAAGTTATTTGTACTATAGTCTTACGCAGTTATCGCATGCACTACAGAGCTTATAGGGCTGACAAGTGCCCAAAGGTACTTCTAAGGTGAATGACATCAGCAGGACTGCTAAAGTTGGGCACTGGGATGTGTACTGGGTGGAAAAGTCCTCAAAATACTTCAGCCTACAAACACACACACACACACACACACACACACACACACACACACACACACACACACACGCACACACGCACACACGCACACACGCACACACACACACACACACACACACACACACATACACACACACACTTGCCAGAGCTGGGAATAGAACACCTGTCTATCTAATTATTTGTACTATACTGTTACATAGTTATTGCACACACCACAGAGCATATGGGGCTGGGGCTGTGCAAAGGTATTTCTAAGGAGAATGACATCAGCAGGACTGCTAAAGTAGGGCACTGGTGAGTGTTGTGGGTGGGAAGGTCCTCAAAACATGTCATCCTATAAACATACACACTTTTGCCAGAACTGGGAATGGAACTTCTGCTAGCTAGTTATTTGTACTATACTGTTACATAGTTACTGCATGCGCCATGGAGCTTATAGGGCTAGGGCTGTGCAAAGGTACTTCTAAGGGGAATGACAGCAGGGCTGCTAAAGTAGGACACTGGGAAGTGTTGTGGGTGGGAATGGCCTAAAACTGTTTCACCTACAAACAAACACACACTCCCTCACTCTCACACACACACTCACATTTGCCAGGACTGAGATTAGACCTCCTACCTATCTAGTTATTTGTACTATGGTGTTAAACAGTTATCAGTATGTGCTAGAGAGCTTATAGAGCTGATAGGTGTCCAATGGTACTTCGAATGACAGCAGCAGATCTTGTGAAGTACAGCAATGTGAAGTGTACTAGTGTACTAAGTGGGAACAGTCTCCTAATACTTAGACCTACACACACACACACACACACACACACACACACACACACACACACACACACACACACACACACACACACACACACACACACACACACACACACACACACACACACACACACACACACACACACACACACACACAAACACACACACAGGCAGATGATGTGATATTATAACCCCCACCTCAATACTATTACACAATGGGACTCACCTTCATGCTGTCACGTATGACTGGTTACAACTGGTATGCCACTGTCCGCAGCAGGACATCACTCTATGCCACTCAGGGTATCCATGTGTGTGACTCATTCTGTGTGTGTCCCCCTATCTCTCTCTCTCTCACTATCACTGTCTGTGTCTCACTTCCCCACATCTATGTGAGTGTATGCTTGACATATTGTTATCTGTTGCCCATATATATGTCTGTGTATCACACACAACAGTTGTGTGTAGGGACAGTTAAGGTGTACATAGCTGTCTGTATGCAAAGACATATATACACAATACAGTCATATAGTCCAATGTGGGTTCCAACATGGCCTGTGATTCTCTAACTGTAGGAGCATGCCCAATGTGACCTTCTGTAGCGAGTGTGAGACCCCATTCCAGAGATAGGTGTACTCTGGTCCAGGGTTTTGTGTGCTACAGCCATACCTCTCAGAAATAAGCAGGACTTTCCTAGGGGTACTGGGTTTATTTAACAGACCTTTTCTGACATATCTGTAGTATGACACTGCAATGTATTGTGTCATTACCTAGTGACAAACATTGTCAGATTATCACAGTGTTTTACCAGAGAAATATAAGATGTTTGATGCACAGACCAATATTATGAGCCTGGTTATATACATTCTTGCCCAACAAGGCCAGTTGGGAGGTGTAGCTGCAGCCGGTTGACTGATGATGCTGTGTAAACAGTCCAGCAACTTGGTGATATACTGGCTGGGGATCTCCTGCTTGTGTGGTATCTTTCTTACCTGAGATGTCATATCCTAGTGTGGCAATACCTCTCAACTGTACATTTTTTGTCAGATTGTCCAGATGTTTGCCTAGAGGTTTTGTCCTGTCTACATAAACTTTTGTTTTTATGGTAAGTTAGTTGCATATAACTGCAGACTGACATTACAAAATAATGACAGACATTACTGTTTCAGACTACATAACCTTCAGACAATTCCCACTAATGCAAACCCCTCATCCTACCAACTTTCTCAGTATGTAAGGGCAATATTTACAACATGTGCCTATCACTGTGCCTTTGTCCCACTTTTATTTATGACTTTGTCCAGATGTCTTGTTGTCAGAGGTTGGTAGGTATGGTTGTGGGTACAGAGTGCATTCTACTGTGCAGACATGTCCATTATATGTGTAGTATATTCCACATAGCACTGTGACTTCCAGGTATGTCAGTGGCAGAGCAGTACAGAGTAATGAGGTGAGCCATTGACAGACAGCATTGTATAGGATGGTGGTTTGATATGATATTAATAGGGTATTGGCCCTAATGCCCTTATAACCCATGCAGATGAGAGTGTAGCCCATGTTAGGACATGTCAGCACACAGAGCCCCTGTGCAGCAGGGACACAAGTGGGATCACAGGACTGTCTTCTGTGTTTCACATGCACTTATACAGGGAGCACATCACTAGGGGTATTGAGGCACTTGGGTTGCTATTTACAGGGAATGAATTCCACAGATGGGGGAGTGTGTGGTACATGTATCTGTCACATCAACAAGCCATATTGATATCACATCCCAGGTTGATGCTGTACCTACAGGTTGATGGAGTGGACCTTGAGTTCCAGATGTGCTGCAGTCCCATCAAGAAGGATCTGGACTGCTTTGTATGCCAGACAGGGGTCTCATCAGCAGAGTCTGTATGGAATGGGGTAGAGGGACAGTGCTGTTAGCCTATCTGTGTAGGGTAGGTGTTTGGGGATTGGGGTAAGGCCTCAGTGTTTGTAAGACCCTTGTGTGTGGAGTCTACAGGGTCTGTGGTGTATAGGTTTGTAGGGTTCTCATGTGATCTTGCCTCTGATGTGTCCATTGTTTGGGTTTTGTTTTGTTGAAGACCTCCACTTACATGGCTGTGTGATGTGTATTTGCAGGTGATGTTTACTGACCCCTTACACTGCATGGCACCTATATTACTGCATGTATGCAAACCTCTGGACAGTCTGCAATAGGTCTGTACAGTTGAGAGGTATGGTAGGCACTGTGTAGGTTACTCCAAGCTGTGTACTGTCTATATGTGTGGCCCCTTGTCCATGACATATACAGCTTTCCTGCATTAACAAATATTGACATCTGGACAGTGTGCACATCTCTTACCATATGTGTAGCTGACATTCATAATAGTTGGCACTGCAGTTCTCTGAACATGGCCCTGTTTAACACAGCAGTGTACCTAGACCACTACAACACAACAGCCGGGAGTAGGTACTGGCCAAATCCTGATAGTATTAACCACACAAACACATTGCTCATTGACCCCTGCATATTGTGGACATGCAACAAGTTATAATGTGCATTGGGACAGCCCTGGCAATGTGTGCTCTGCTATTTCCCTGCAAACATGCATGTTACTGCATTTCTGTAGGAATATGGGAGGGCACACCTGTCAGCTGTACACATTTGCACAGAATGTGCTGATACTTGCTTTACATTTTGGTTCCATTTAGCATACTATTGTGTCCTATCTTGGGGACTAGAGGCATATCACTAAAGACCACGGGTCAGATTGTAATGGCATACATTTGATTTTCAGACTTCTTACCCTTTAGAGCCTTACTGCAACTGCTGTGCTATTACTGTGTAAGTCTGTACGAGGTATTTCATCACTGTCACCATTTGTGGGCCTTTGCCAGACATTCCTTTATGGTTTTCTACAGCTGACTTGCTGGGTGAAGCTAAGGGGTGAGTATGGAACCCCCAGACTGACATCCATGCCTGTGACCTATGACCTCCCACTTAGTTGGCTCCCCACATATACTACAGTCAGATTTGTCACCTTGGGTACTACTGCATAGTGTGGAGAGGCCAGTATTGGGCAAACATTTCCTGGTGTCCCACATATCTGTCAGTTGTCTGCTGCTATCCCAGTAGGCCTCCCCATTCCCTTGCATGCATGCAGAAATACCATAGATATGCTACCAGAACATACTAACACATTCATTTATTGTTAAGAAGACTGTCTTACCTTGTGCCTGTAGCAGGTGTGTGGATGGTGCTTGAGGGCTGCCTATGTCAGATGCACGCAGTACACTGCCTATACATGGTAAGTTACAGGTAGTGTGATGTGTGTGTCATCCATTTTACTGTGTGTGTGAGTCAGAGAGAGGTATCAGTCCCTGGCTGCCTACAGTGTCAGTGTGTGTGCTATGCATTGCCTCTTTGCCAAGGCCAGGCAATACTGGGCATGCCTATGTGTGCCTACAGGAGCTGGCTCAGAGGGTTCCTCCTCAGAGTCCCTCTGTGCCTGTGGGGACCTTGGCAATGATGGGGGGCTGTGTGGCCCTTCCCCGTGCTGTTCATGCAGCAGCTGTTTCCACAGGATCATATTGTGTAGCATGGCACATACTATGAACATGTGTGCACATGTGGCTGGAGAGTACTGCACGGCTCCACCAGATATGTTAAGGCAGCAAAACCATGACTTGAGCATCCTGAACACATGCTCTATAATGATCCTGGTTTGTGCGTGTGCCTAATTATGGCATTCTTGAGTGGGTGGGTGTGCATTTCTGATGGGTGTCATCATCCACGGCTCCAGTGCATAGCCAGCATCCCCCACCAGATGGCCATATGGGATGTCCCCCTGGCAAATCCCTGATGCAGCTGTGAGGAATGTGTGGGAGTCGTGATAGCTTCAAGAGCTGCCAGCACACACATTCATGATAATTCCCTGGGCATTGCACATGACCTGGCAGTTGATGGAGTGGAAGCCCTTGCAGTTTATGTAGACCCTTCCCTGTTCACTGGGTGGTGCTTTGATGTGGTTGTGCATGCAGTCTATGGTACTCAGTACATCTGGGTAGTCTGCTACATGGTGGAAGAGGCACATATTGCTGGTCCACTCCTCACGGGTGTTGGGGAAGTAAATGTGCTCACTGGCATGTGGTAGTATGGCATCCAGGAACTGGTGGGGTACCCTGGATGCAGATGCCTGTGAAACCCCCATGATGTCCCTAGTAGGTCTTTGGAAAGTACCTGTAGCTAAGTATTCTTAAGGCTACTCATACCTTGGTATCCACTTGGATGGGTTCCCCTCTGTTGGCTCTGGGTCTGAGGTGAGTCTGGCACAGCTCGCAGAGTTGCTGAAGTATGTCCCTGTCCACCCTGTAGTACTCTACTATCTCTAGATCATGTAGCCCCTAGTAGGTTACCCTGGGTCTGAACACTCTTCTCCTCCTCCTCCTCAGTCTGGGGCGGTTGCCAGCATTATCCTCCTCACTGCCATCAACCTGTAGCAAATACTGA
>NC_056732.1:1092472905-1092565405 GCF_019279795.1 Protopterus annectens
CAGCATTTCCAATACAGCAGGGTCAGACATTGCCCCGTATGCAAGGCAGAGATTACTTCTGAGTAGTCTATATGACACAGGCTACAATGAAAGTTATTGTACATGATCCCAGTAGGGCAGATATTGGAGAATTGAAGTTCTCTTGTGAGGAAACTTTGTGTTGTGTGCAATTGCCACCAGTGCTTGCAAAGATCCATGAGAAAAATGGACACTGTAGCAAAATACTGGCATGCTGAGGGAAGAGTACATGGAGGTCATAACTACATCATTATTGGGTGACAGTACCCTCACTAATGACAGTATGATATACTACCATTCTTACCACTGGGGAGACATAGTGATCTATGTTAAAATAGGTGTAAACCTGTGTGGCCATGCCTGTGTGGCCAGGTCTATCACCCCTGAGTATGTACATCAGGTGTTGCTAATAATGTGCTACTTACCAAGAACATTGCTGTTACTCATGGTAATAATACTACATACACATTTGCATGGGGTTATTCCCATAAGTATGTGAACAAGCATATATTTATGAAGACCGCCTTGTAGGAAAGTTATATAACTAAAGACTCAAAAACAGAAATGAAAAAACACTGTGCGCAAAATTACGCCTCTGTGTCTTGGAAATTCCACTCAATACAGCACTTCCACAGTCCAAAAAAATCATCAGTAACAAAGACCAGTTCACGAAATAAATTCAAATAAATAAAAAGGAAAAATTTATTGTAGCCAAAAAAACGCCAATACTGGTTAAGCGCTTTCACTTGTTAGAAACAAGCTTCATCAGAACACCATAACTAAGTGATCAGTTCCTTAAATAACATTTTTTGGCGCCATTTCAGTTTAAAATGAACAACAAAAGTTTAAAGAAATACGCACGTATTATAATGTGAACAGCAATGCTCATAAAAATATATATAAATATCAGTAGCCAACACAGATATAGTAAAAGTTATGATAAAATTAAATAAAATACAATATAATACTATTCATTTTAAAGCCAAAAATGGTTTGATTGAAATGGTATCATTCAAACCCGGTGTAACAGAGGCATCTGTATAAATTTGCCACCATAGTTCCTTATACAGTAGCAAACTATTGAAGTCACCACCTCTATTATTGACTTGCACCAAATCAACTATACCAAAATTAAAATAGTGTTTATCTCTATATTGCTTTATATGTCTATACAACGCATTATTTTTGTCCTTTCTTCTAATACTATACAGATGAGAATAAATGCGTTTATTCAAACTCCTTTGAGTCTTACCTATATAGAACCCAGAACATATCCTGCAGATAGCAATATATACTACCATTTTAGTTAGACAATTACCCCCACAAAAATTAACTCAAGTGTGTTTGTAGTTGTCCAAAATCACACTGTCCCCCTGAAATATAGTATAACATTGTTTACATGTCTTACATTTGGCAGTGTTCCTAAATGTGGTCATCTTAGTAGGAATACCCTTCTCTAAGATAGATTTGATGTTAATGCCTACTTTATAGACAAATCTGGGACAATGACCTAAAATGGGTGCTATATCTTGGTCAACTGATATTATATGCCAATTATCAGTCAAGATTTTCTTCACCTTACCAGTATGTGCTCCAAATTCCAATATACAGGTCCTATCAAAGTTGTTAGACTCTACCTTCTTGACAGCCAATATATCTATACCTGTAACTAAACTAGAATTATATTTTTCTCCCAATAGGGGCATATATAGATTCCCCCATTTATTCACTACATATTTACTAACATTGGCCATAACTTTTACATCATATCCTCTATCCTTAAATAAAGAAGTAATGAATTTAACCTCATCCAACATGTCCTCATATTGTGATGTCATCCTAACTGCTCTAATGAGTTGACCCTTATAGATGTTAATAAATTGTTTCCTCGGGTGGTAGCTAGAATATTCCAAATAATTATTCGAAAATGTACTCTTCCTATAAATTCTTGGTTTAAACTGGTTGCTATCTCTAGACACAATAGTGTCAAGATAAGCCAAACCTTTCAAACTTTTGGAAGACATGAATTTTAAAAAATGACTACTACTGTTAATGAATTCCAAAAATTGTACCAGCAAATGGTCACCACCATCCCAAATCAAATAGATGTCATCAAGATATCTAATGTAATATTTAATATATTTCATAAAGTGACTACCAAATATAGTCCTCTCTTCCCATTCAAGCATAACCAAATTAGCATATATGGGAGCACAAGCTGCTCCCATAGCTACTCCTTTGGTTTGCTTGAAATACTCTCCCTCAAAAAAAATATAATTGTGGTCGAGTACCAATGACATCATATCAGTAAGAAGGCATGTCGTATCCCACTGTATGTCTGCATATTTTCTTATACTGGTGGCAAAAGCCTGCAGTCCATCTTCCTTCGGTATGCAAGAAAATAGGTCTATGACATCAATGGTCACAAATGTCAAGTCTGAACTAGATAAATAGACCGGATAATTTTTCAAAAATTCCCATGAGTCTTTGGCTATGTGTGAGATCTTACCATAAATATGTTTCAAATAAATGTCAATGACCTTACCTATCTGGAAGGTCTCCTACTCCCAGAAATGATTGGTCTAAAAGGGGGTTCTTCTATACTTTTGTGTATTTTAGGGATACCTACTATTGAGGCTAAAACAGGATATGAGGACATGTTGGTAGTATATATTGCTATCTGCAGGATATGTTCTGGGTTCTATATAAGTAAGACTCAAAAGAGTTTGAATAAACGCATTTATTCTCATCTGAATAGTATTAGAAGAAAGGACGAAAAGAATGCGTTGTATAGACATATAAAGCAATATGGAGATAAACACTATTTTAATTTTGGTATATTTGATTTGGTGCAAGTCAATAATAGAGGTGGTGACTTCAATAGTTTGCTACTGTATAAGGAACTATGGTGGCAAATTTATACAGATGCCTCTATTACACCGTGTTTGAATGATACCATTTCAATCAAACCATTTTTGGCTTTAAAATGAATAGTATTATATTGTATTTTATTTAATTTTATCATAATTTTTACTATATCTGTGTTAGCTACTGATATTTATATATATTTTTATGAGCATTGTTGTTCACATTATAATACATGCGTATTTCTTTAAACTTTTGTTGTTCATTTTAAACTGAAATGGCGCCAAAAATGTTATTTAAGAAACTGATCACTTAGTTATGGTGTTCTGATGAAGCTTGTTTCTAACAAGTGAAAGCGCTTAACCAGTATTGGCGTTTTTTTGGCTACAATAAATTTTTCCAAAAGTAAATTAAGGCACCAAAGTTACACACTGGAAATCAGTCACTGTACTTTATTGCAGAAGACAAACGGTAAGCGCTTTCAGAACTTAATGTTGCTTCATCAGAAAAGCCTTTTACTTGTTTCATCTCATAAGTAAAGGGATTGCATCCAGAAAAAAGGAGGTTATTACCGCTCTGTACTCCTCTCTTATTAGACCTATAATTGAGTATAACGCCCTGTTTGGTATGTACCTCTCCAAACAACTGCACCAACTGCAAAAGCCACAGAAATACCTCACAAAGAGAATCTATGGCCTCCAACACCTGTCCTATGCAGACAGGCTTAAATCACTAACACTCTACTCGGTATCATACAGATTGCTTAGAGGTGATCTGTGTCTCGCAGACCCTGCCCTACTAGAGATGTTCCATATCCGTAAGTCTAACTTCTCATACATTACCTGCTCGATAGGCCTAAATCTAATATGCAACAACAACAAACCTGCTGGAGAGACAGGTTTGTCTCCCTGAGGCTGCCCCATCTCTGGAATAGACTTCCCATACATGTCAAACAGCGTACCTCACTGACCCTCTTCAAGCACAACCTTGATGAGTGGATGGGAAACCACAAATTTGTCCCAGGGGTTCACCTTTGTCTCTCACTGACAGGGGCAACAGGTGCTGACTGAGGTTTCTTTTATTTTAGGGATAAACTCTTGGCTAGGCTTGTAAGGGCCTAAGGGCTATTAGCCTAGTAACCTCCTATGATCCTATGATCACCTATGAATAATGGGGTTGAGTGAGTGTTTTGCCTCAGGTGTTTGACCAGTGAGAAAGTGGTGCATACGCTATTATGTGTACTGTGTTCTGCAGAGGCATGAGTATGTGCACTGAGCTTGTAATTGGGTTTATGAGGTATCTGTTGTTTGTGTATGTGTCTGGTAAGGAGCTCCACACATGCAGGTGTTTGTGATGTGGGTGGGGTGGAGTATGTGGTAAGGTGTGCATGTTGGCAAACTGCTCATTGTCATATAGGTTCATAGGTGTGTACTAATAGCCCTGGAGCTTATATAAGCCTAGCCCAAGAAGATTCCCTGGCATCATGCCACACAAAGATAGTTCCCAGTGCCCCTGTCAAGCAAGGCCATTGAAGTGATCCCCAGGGTGAACTTCCTATTGCTCACCCACTCATCAAGATTTCTTTTAAATAGAGCCAGTGAGGTGCTCTGTTTGACATGAATGGAAAGTTTGTTCCAGAGTATGGGAAGTCTCTGGGTTAGGAACCTGTCCCTCCAGCATGTTCTATTTATTGTGGTAATGAGGTTAAGGTCCCTGGAGCTTGTGGCATGGGCAGATTGGGATTTCTTTAGGTGTAACATATCTAGCAGCTCTGGGTCAGACAGAGCTTTATAGGTCAAGCAGAGATTGCCTCTAAGTAGGCGATAAGAGACAGAGTATAGCTGGAGTTTTTTTGAGTCTGTCCATATAGGGCATGTGTGTAAGGCCTAGGATCCTCTTAGTGTGGTATTTTTATGGCCGTTCCAGTTATTGTAGGTGTCTATTGAGGTACATACCTAATGGGGCATTGTATTCTATAATAGGTCTAATGAGGGACAAGTAGAGAGGGATTATGACCTCTTTCTTCCTGGATGAGAAATCTTTTGTAATGAGGTGTGCCACATAGAAGGGCTTTCTTACTACAGTGGCAATGTGGTTATCAAAGGAGAGGTTGCTGTCAACCTGTGTCCCCAGGTCTCTTATCACACCTTCAGTGCTTAGTGGACTACTGCCTATGTGGTAGTACATGGGCACCAAATTTTTCCCAAAGGGAATGATAATGCACTTTTTGGCATTGAGCTTAAGGCCATGGTTCTGGCACCAGTCATTGGTGTCAGTGAGGCCTTTTTGTAGAATGTCTACATCAGTTGGAGAATCGATAATGGCTCCCAGTTTGCAATCATCTGCAAACTTGGTCAGCTAGAGTCCCTTTGTGTTGGCTTGAACTTTAGAGAAGTAGATACCAAACAGGAGAAGACCTAGGACCGATCCCTGTGGGACACCACTTGTAATTAGTTGGTAGTCATATTTGGAGTCCGCTACTTTTACAGTGTAGGTTCAATCAGTGAGCCAGTTGGCAACCCATCTTATTACATAGGGGGTTATGCCTAGTTTAGTGAGTCTATCTATGATTCCTGAGTGAGGGATGGTGTTGAAGGCCTTGACAAGATCTAGGTAGGCTGTGTGAACTACCTTGCCCTCATCCACAGATCTGGTGACAAACTCGAAGAAGTCTATCAGGTTGAGCAGGCATGATCACATTTCACAACCCATACTGCGTGGGGTCCAGAGTTTGGAGATTCCCTATGTCCTTATTTATAAGGTCTATGATGATGCGCTCCATAGCCTTACATATCAGACTCATCAGGCTAATGGGGCGGTAGTTCCCAGGGTCTGTAGTCCACCCCCTTTGTGGAGTGGGATGATCATAGCAGTGTGCCATTTGGTAGGAACAAAGCCTGAAATGAGGCTGTGATTGAACAGGGTACTCAGATGTGGTGCCACTTCACTTTACACAGCCAGGGATATTATCAGGTCCAATGGAAGCTTCATGCAAGTGCATTTTGAGATTTAGACTTCTAGCATTGAGTAGCATAACCCTCCGATTTTGATTGCTTGTAGCTGTTATGGTGGTAATTTTGTCTTTAGGACATTGCCTAAAAAAGGCACTATAGGGGTGGCAAGAGCCTTGGCCAGTATCTGAAATCCCTGGGTTGACTGGTGCAGGCCATCTATGCTGAAGCATCGAGGTCTGTCGATGTCATCCCAGGCAGACAGATACTGGATCCCCTTAGAATGACACCAGAAACTTAGCCAATTGTTGAAGTCAGTCATTTTCTGCTTGTACTGTGGTATCATTCTGGGTGGTGGTAGGATGCTACTCAGAGCTAGGGTCATACCTTCCTGGGCTACAAGATCAGAGAGCTCCTCTATGTCTCTTTTCATGTAGTCCAGGGAGGTATGTCTCAGGTCATTCACACCAACATGGACTATGACAGAGTCATATTTGTACATGTTGTGGAGTAACCTAAGTGCATAACTTTCCCCTTATTCAGCCTAGTGAGTGGACATCAGTGTGCCTTACTATTGAGTCACCTATGACTAGTGTATTAGGTAAGTTGTTTTGCCTTATGGTCTTTGGTTGAGTGGCACACTGTTTATGTGAGCTATGTGCCTCATGGTTTGTGCTGGGATGTGGTGGTTGCTTGCGTTTCTGCCTCGGAGGTCTCTGTTGTTTGGGCAGATTTTTATTGAGAGCCTCCACGAAAGTAGGGGTGTGTTTTGTGTTACTATGTGAGGGTTGTGGTGGTGTATGTGCTGGAGGACTATATGTTGAATGTGGTGTGGTGCATGTGTTATCCTTCTCCTCTTGACTGGATAATCCAGTCTTGGCTGGAGAGTGCTTGGCTTCCATTTTGGCTATACATGTGTATCTCTCAAAAGTCATAGTGTTGGGAGGTAAGAGGAGAGGGATGTCTGTGTACATCAGGCAATTGCTACACTCCCTCAGGATGCCCAAGGTCACCAGGTTGACAGGAGAAGGCACAGGGAACTGACCTTTAGACATGCCTGGATATGAGCTCACTATATTAAGTACTGAAGCCTTTTACAGGACAAATGTCACTCAAAGTGTCCGAGTCTGTACAGAGCACTGCCAAACACTCGAGGGGAAACCAATACATAGACCCTGAAAATTTAAGGATGAAGTATTTAGGCAGATATTCTGAAGTTAGGAAGAAATCAAGCAGTACTTACTGAAAATAAAGAATTAGCTTGTCAAGAATGATGAAAAGAGGGGAGTCACATGAATGGCTACTGCCTGGCTACTACTATTGCTGGTCTCACCACAGCTTCACTCTGTTGGGATACAATACTCTTTTGCTTCTTCTCTTACCAGAAGCAATATGTTAGCACCAATCCCAAGAAGAGAAGCAGGCCACAGCCGGTTTGGTGATCCACAGTCTTGTCCCAGATGATGCAAGGGTCTGCAGGCTTGTAGCCTTTTCTGGTAGATGCCTCGAATAGCAACCAGACTAATCAGGTACATTAAGCACAGACATTTACTCTCCAACCAGAAACAGTCAGAAATCAATGCACTCTGCTCCTACTCTCACCAGGGTCAGAATATAAGCATAGATTCCAAGCTGTCACCTATAAAGCAGTTATTAGGCTTTCTGGTGATCAGCAGTTTCCAGGAAACAATGTAACTGCACTCCTTCTCTCACCAGGAGAAAACAGAAGCACTAATCCCAAGATGATAAAGAAAGGCAGAATGTGGGCTTTCCAGTAACTGGTGGTCTTGCAATAGATGCTTAAAGGTAAGATGAAAAAAATGGTTTATCCTAAACACTGCAGTGTGCACTAGAGGAGTTAGATGTGAAAGTAGGTAACTTACGTTTTACCTATCTAAAAAGTTATATGTACTGACAAGTGTGTGAGACAGCATGGAATTGAGGTTTGTAATATATCACATCTCTCACATGTTGTGTTTGTGTGGCATAGGAGTATAAGGGTGGGGACACTTTCCAAATCTCAACAGCGGTCATTGATAATGCCATTAGCAGCAGAGTCTTGCTTGTGTGCTCATCACAGCAGGCCATCATTAGGCAGTGGCCTGACAGATGCTGAACTGTAACATGTTATTACCTTTATGTAGTTCTCCTAAGGTAATGCAGCACCTGACAGTGTGCCATACCATGGTTGAGCGAGTACAATGCTTTGCCAGGCATGTGGCCCTTGAATTAGTCATAATCCCATGATTAGGCATGGTTGCAATAGCATATCTACAAATGTGACAATGTACAACTCCATCAAAGTTAGGGTCATGCTGCTACACCATTGGGGTTAACAGCCTTAAACACATTGTCTGTAGGCACTCCTTGCAGTGAAGATATGGATGTTCATGCATACACAGCGAACTTGTTCAACTCTGAAGTCATTACTCCGGCCTTTCTAGTCTACGCTGCCTGTCAAGCAGCCAGATAACCCACTGGATGTTGTGTGACATAATGTAGGAATACAGACGTGTTCCAGTTACATAAATGTACAGTATGACTTATGTAGGACATGTGTGTGTACGCACACTTTGGCCAATGGTGGCCACTCCTCTGCAGTACGCCTCAGATCTATGGCACTCAGACATGCACCATGAAGCTGTTTAAGGTCAGGCTGCATGAATTGCCACTGTGGTGCTTGCTCGAGCAACCTTGGACTTCTATATCACCGGACATTGAGCCTCATATTGTGACACTGCAGCTGTGCTCTGACTCACCCTCCACAAATTACCATACTGAAATCCTAAGAACCCTGGAAGACAAGGCATAATACATGCCAAACTGTAATCATTGCTCTGATTGCTACTCAAGGCATCTAACTGGAAAAAGGTATGTCAAGGCTACAGAGCACTGCATGACACAGGACGACTATGTAGATGAACAAACAGGTTGTGGCCTGCTTCTCAAGTGGAGTTTGGTACTAACGTTTTGCTTTTGGTGAGAGACAAAGTGAAGGAGCATGGTATCCCAGGAAACGGTGGTTGTGGTGAGACCAGCAGTTGTATTAGCCAGGCACCAGCAATCCAGGGGACTCCCCTCTTGTCAGCATTCTTCACAAGGTAATAGTGTCATTGCAGTACACACTGCTTGAGTGGTGTGCAGCTGCTGAATAACTGTATAAACACACCCTCCTTACCTTTCCTAGCGTGTACGGGTGTACGTATGACTTCCTCCCCCATTGCTTGCCTATGCTGTTTACAGACACAGACATGTTGGATGGGTCTATGTCAGAACATCGAAGCATTAAAACTTCAAATGTTCTGATATCAAACACAGTTCAGTGAATGCTAAGAATAGCGAAGCTGCAGAACAGCAAATTCTTTCCTCGGGAAGGAATTCAGTTGGCCATTTCTGTGGCTTCGCTATTCTTAGTGCTGTGGTGGAAAGTTACGGGTTGGGTTCAGGTAAGTGTGCGATTATTTGTACATTAGGGTTAGGGGCGGGTTAAGTGAGTTAGGGTTAGGGCGCGGGTTAGGCGTGTGTGCGATAGTGACAGACTTTAGGGTTAGGGATGGTTTAAGTGAGTTAGGGTTAGGGCATGGGTTAGGTGAGTGTGCGATAGTGACAGACCTTAGGGTTAGGGTTTGGGTTAAGGTAAGTGGGTAGATAGTAGTGTATGTTTAGTTTAGTGTAGCGTTAGATGTAGGAATTTAAGTGTATGTGTGTGGTTGCTGTTTGTCTGATGTGCTTGTGTTGTGTGGATGTGTTTCGGAGCAGCATATTTTTTCCATGGGAAAAAATTTGCTGTTCTGAATGTTCGATATTTTCATGTTTAGATGTTTTGGGGCTGATGAAATAGCGTTCGCTATTTTCATCTTTCGATAACGTGATATAAATGCTGTTGGATGACTACCTTCTTGGAAACCATGATGGAATTAACTTCAGTACTTAGTTGCACACAGGGCAAGTAGCATGCAGTGACAAGCAGTGTCTCCAGATGTCTCAGTAGTGTCACATTTAAAGCCATGAAAAGACTCATCATGGAAATGATCAGTAACAACGTAGTACACCTGCAGACATTGGTCCAAACCCAGTTTGTTTTATTCAAGGTTAGATCATGCCTACCTCAGCATTGAACCTCATTGACTGTTACAGTATGCGACAGATGTGGGGAAAATGACTCATCCCACCTACCATGGCCTGAGAAGACATTTGATAAGATTAAGGTCATCATGCATTGTGGACACACTGTAGAGGTTATTTACAAACTTGTATGCTAGCCATTTGATAGCCAAGTGTCTGACACTCATTATCTGGGAAGATGGGATTGTGTAGGTCAGTGCCACAATGAGGCCAGTCACCAGTGGACTACCCACACACATCATTCCTGGGACTACCCCTCCTAGCCATTCCCTTCTCTGCAGTCACAGCCACTGTCACTGACCTCAGACTGATTACATTTGCAGATGATTGCAAATAAGGAGCTGTCACTGAATCCCACACAAAACCAACAGTTATCCATGATGGGCTGACAAATACATTCAGGTGTGGTGAGAGACATTGACAAATACTCCATGCCAAGGCATGCACAATACTTTCCTTTTGGCAGTCATCCACCCCCTGTAAAATATTGTATTGTCCACACACATCCAACACTTGACTCATTAGTCAGGGACATATGGACACAGAGAGTGATCTAGCCTTTGACTTTTACTGGTAGGTAAGATGTGGGGCTTCATGCACTGTTGCACAACCTACAGAAACAGGTATGGCATGTAAATCCCAGAATGTCATTGTTACAGTGTATGTGGCACTCATCACACCGATCAGTGAGTGCAATGCCACCTTTGGCATGTAAGTAAATAGGCATATCTGACACCTGTAGCAGCCAGAGAGGTCCCACAGTAACCCAATACAGAGTAGTGTACATAACATGCCTAATGCAGACCATGTCAAGGCTGTGTCAAGTCCATAACTGTGCGTTCTGCCTCCTACATGCTTTGGAGGAGAGGTGTATGGCTGTCATACAGGGACATGCCAGATCTCACTGTGTACCACCTGTGCATCCAAGTAAGGACTAGCAGGAGATGTACCTATTCTGCACAGCTGCACCTTGACTGTGGTATAAATAAGACATGCTGGAGAGACAGATATGTAACCCTGACACTATACACTATATGTAACAGGCTCCCCATCCATGTGAAGCACACTTTCGCTGTAACGCATATCATGTGCAAGTTACACAATGGGATGTGGAACAAGGCAATCATAACTGGTTTAGGACAAATGTCTGTAATGGACACAGGGAAATTGTAGATGGTTCATCTCCTATGCCACAGCTTGTAGATGTGTCAGCTCCCATAACCCTGCTTACACTTATCAAGGGTACCACACCATATCAGAGATTACGGATGCAGGAGTAGGCTGCCTGAAGCCATAGTCCCTGTTAGCCTGTGATACACATGTGAACCTATGGAGCCATGTACCTATACTGCATTACCTTTGTGAAGACATTTTGCTTCTGTGCTAACATTCCACCCTGTGCTCTGATGTTTATGGATTTATTGTAGCTGTATACCCATAGGTGTGTCCCACACAATCTTGAATCTGAAACATAAATAGTTCTATAGGACATCTTGCATTGTGTAAGTATACAGCTATTATAACATCATGCAACTTAATGTACACAAAACAATGTGGTTTACTCATTACAACTGGCAGGACACAATATCTGTCAGTGACCAGTACAAGTTGCATGTCAAAGACAACAACAATGGATTAAACAAATACATAGTAATTTAGGTAGTCACCCTGTGCATTAGACACATATATTCATTTCCCTGCATTGATGACAAGGATAACAGGGATGTGGCACAGGTATCATCACTTGCACAGTGGGTTGTGTGGGGGTGCAGGAAGTGTAGTCTGACCCAATAGCTTGGCAAGCATGTGTGTGAGTCAGGAAGGGAAGCAGGCAATATGGATCATGGAATGTGTCGTATGTATCTACAGGTGACCTGACTGTGACAGTTGTGTGTGAGTGTCTGCATGAACACAGTCAAGCTCAATGCCAGCTATACATGGCTGTATGTTAGACAGCTTTGAACTGTGTATGGTATAGCTGATATTTCACCATCTCTGCCCCCAAACATGGAAACTGGCTCTGCCAGGAGTTGCACCTCCATGCCTGTGGTCAGAAGTGGCGCTACTACCTGAGGGTGACTGCTGTCTGCTGGGACCGTGTCATCCATGGGAACACCCAGGACCATGAGCCCATTGCCTGCCACATCTTGGTGTGGACAGCACACTCTTCTCTGGAGTGCTGGATGTACTGCCTCTATAGGAGTGTGATTGAGCATGGCCACGTGGACTCTCAGCAGATGTAGTTGCTGACCTACGTCCATGAGTCTGATGCTCAGCTCCAGCTAGATGTTCCATCACAGACAATGACCATTCCAAGACAGACATTTTGCAATCTGCCTCAGACCAGTGTCTTTCTGCTGCATCAGTCAATTGATCCAGGGTATCAGCAACACAGTGGAGGCAGTCGCTGATGTCAGACTGTACTACATCCATAACCCTGAGCATTCATCTGGAGTTCCTTTTAGAACGTGCCTGTGCCTCCATGATGGCTCTAAACATACACCGAGTGACATGTGATGAAACACCTGTGACAGCACACCTCCTATGAGCACCTTTATCAATCCGCTTGTGTGAAACCTCACCATCTCTTTGGTTATGGCCAGAATCTACACTCACTGCAGCCATAGGAGCCACACTTTCCTGTTAAATGTCCCCACCCGCTGACTGTCCAATATCTGTGGCCTCGGGGGACTGGGTATTCATAGGCATACTGACTGTGTACAGTGGTAATGAGGGCAGAAGAGGGAAGTCAACCACTGTGACAGATTCAGCCCCTGCATCTCCCACCTGTACCTCACTTTGGCCACCATCATCATCAGAGTCTGAAGAGACACTGACATCAGGTTGTAAAGGGGACAGGGACCAATCCCCTTGGTCACCTGTGATATAAAGGGTAAAGCTGTACATTAATACAAGCACTCCTATGCTCTGCAGTACTATCTTGCAATACATGCTAAGCTGTAGACAATGCTGTCACAGTATTATACTCATTTAACCATCAACTTCATATACCAGGACCTGAGGATATTATTTTCTAAAAAACGTCTGTAGTTATGTGTAAAGAATAAACACCTTAATCAAGAATCTCATGAGCAACAATGATGTACACTGTTGACATTTGTCCAAACTCTGCACAGTTGGCACATATAGCAGTCTGTAATGTCCTGTAAATACTGCACATCTATCAGGGTGGTCACACCTACAAGGCATAAGTATGACTCTAAACTATGTTCCATTGCAAAACATCTGTGAGGTAGGCAATCAGGCAGACAGTACATCAATCCAGCCAGCAGGCCTGGGATGATACTGTAGTGAATACAATGCACTAAATCTACAGCTGTAACACAACAGTAGTATGCTTACCAGGAGCAGGAGTACAGCCACATCTAATTCCTGATGGTCCTGTGAAAATTTGAGGGAGAGGTAATGTAAACAGCAATCCATGTTGCACAATAACACACTAATACATCCAAATATCTCACATTTACAGTACATACTATGTTAATTGGTATGCTGGTCATAATCTGAGCATGAGATTCAAACTGCAACTAACCTCCTTCCTCTCCATAAAAATACCTGACATCCACATAAAACTATATACACCCTGACACACTGAATGCTACAGTATTACAATGATGATCCAACTAAGCATACCTGGATGCTCCTCTTGCATGGAAACAGTGGCACCCAAATTCACGACATACCATGTGATGGATGCCTTGGAGCTGTTCTGTGTTCTTAGGTTCATCAGGAATTCCTCAGTGGCTGACAGTGGTTGTTCCACTGCAGGCCCTCCACTGGTGACACCAGGATCCCTGGCCATGTCTGCTGCTCTTTTGCGTGTAGCATTGATCATATCAGTGGCACAATGTCACACCTGCTCATATGTCCTGTTCTGGTGACCGATAGCATTGACACTGTGAACCAGGTCAGCACACAAATCTGCCCTCTCTTCCCTGTTTGTCCTCCCCCTGGACAGCAGGAGTTGGTGTTGATGCAAGGTGTCCAGGATAGTGTCGTTCTCTGTCTCAGTAAAAGGGCCCCAGCATCGGGGTACATATTTCCTGAAAGACAACAAAATGGGAACACATATCAGGATTACATACGTGGGAGTATAGTATGTAGAGATACAGCAATAGCAGATGGCTACCAGTAGTCACTGCTTGGTTACACATCTCATATTCAACACCATGCAAACATAGTAAGGGTGTGAATGTAAGTAGGATAGCAGCAGTACTCATCTATTCCTGCTTGTGCCATGACAGATACTATTGTACAATCACACAACCAACACAGCAGTCCATTAAGTTGTGGCCTGTATGTGTAACCCCCCGTATAATATTTAAAACCAGCAGTGCCACACAAATAGCAGTTTTGCATTACTGCTGTAATCCCCATTCCCCCTAAGTATATTGAAACATATGCATCATGTTGGAAACAAAATGGTTACATACCTGATGGAGCACAATACTCCTCTGTTGAATGGTACAGATATATAACTGTTGTGCCAATGAGTTCACCCTGCAAAGTAACTCTCATACACAATGTTTCTCCTAGCTAGCTGTTTGCTTTTTTAACATGGTTCTCTATAAGCAAGTGATTGCCTCTGAACCAATCTGTGCTTCTGAAATGCTAACTATAGCCAACACAGCTGATTTGTAGTATAATCAGCCAATCCCATGCAACCACTGAATAAGATTTAAGGCCTCAATGTAGATTACAACCCCTTTATTATATGTTGACTTGGAAAATAGTGGGGGACAGATACTACTTCATGGCAGAGAGAATGTCTGTAGCAGCTACTATTTGCATACAAATATGTGTGTGACAGGCTGAAGATGAAGGTGATGCTGTAGGCAATAGGCATAGGCACAAAGGGTGAACATAGGCATAGGCAGAGCTAGAATGAGAGTACCCACCCCACTGGGAAGTACGGTAAGTCTGTCAGCCAACAGTATCAGTAACACAATGCAATACAAAATGCTTGGCGTATCCTAGAAAAAAGGTAGGTGTACATTAACCATGGTGTCTAAGTTGGACAACTGTCAAATTACGTGTTATGTCATGGCAGTTCCCTGTTGAGTCTGTGCTGGCAACCCTTGTGTCTAGTTCAACCTCCATACATGTGTTACTTGGGCAGCTGTGGTTGTCTGTGATATCACCAGCAATCAGTTGTGGGCTGCAGTGTGATATTACTGAGCCACAATTTCAGGACACACTTCAACAACCTCTGAAAATTCAAACTACTGCATTACCTGACAATCTCTGCACTATATAGTGTTGTGCTAGGAGTAGGTGAGAGTGGTACTATCTATAGGCCTTTGGCCTCTATTATATAGATGCAGACATTCCAACTTGACTTGTTTGGGTGGATAAATAGGTGATGAGACAGACATACAAATCACAATTTATAATACTGATGGCATAATTGTATTTTCAGTGGCAGACACAGCTGTACTTGAACCCAAGACCATGTGTACCAAAAAGTAATGTTTCTAATGCATTTTACAGACTGAGCTACAGAGTCACTGTTATAGCAGGTGAACATTTACATGTTGTAGTTATCATTCCACAGTTACCTGCTGTTAAATACCACACTTACATCTATTATTATTTGTATCACTTTAGAGTGTTGTATTTGTATACCAGAGTCCCAGTTAAAATCCTATTTTCCATTAATGTTTTACAAGTGTGTTCTTACATGTTGTAGACATAATTGCAGGGTTACCTGCTATCAGATACCTCACTTACATCTAAGCTTATGTGTGTGCCTTTATAGTGATGTATTTGTGTACTAGAGTGCCAATTACAGTACTATTTTTCTATTAATGTCTTGGCTGATTTGTTTGGTGTAGCTCAATGCGCAGCAGTTTAAACACGATTAATGAGGGGAACTTCAGCATTAGTATGTTTTGCTTAAAACACCTGCTTTCATTAGTGGCTGTGTGGCTTGGTGGAATGATTCACTGTTCTGCAGGTGTGATGGTCATGGGTTTGAAATAGGGTGCAGGTGTACTTTTTGAATGTGATTAATATTGTTTCAAGAGTATATATCAATATAGCACTGTTTAGCATAGCTAAGTGAAGTGACGTGCCACATCATGCAAAAAACCTTTAAAGAAAAGAAAAAATGAAGAGAGAGGACAGTGGTGAAAAGGGGTGCAAGCTGGGGGAATAACATAGTGAAAGGCAGGTAGGGCTGTGTAGGACAGTTGAAGGAAACACCCATAGCTATCCATTTCTTCAACAGCAATAACTGCGCTCTTTCACAGATTTTGTAGCTGAATTTGGACTGTCACCTCCAGATAGGGGTGATGACAACATAACTGCGTTGTCAAGCCAATTGCACTAAATTAAGTGTGTCCAGTGGAAACGTGTGCGAAATGGAGAGTTATGTATGGGACGACATATTTTTTTATTTTTTTTGGGACAGGTGCCCATTTTTTTTTTAAGGTGAGAGTGGAATGCTGGGAAGGGACATAAGTATGTGTGGGCGAGGTAAGTTGGGAAGTGAGGAGGTTTTTGCAGACAGACAAGACAGAACAGTTAGTGTGTGACACAAGGGGGGGTGAACACCTTGGATGGGGAGGGTGTTGTGGAATCCCTGTCCCATGAGCATCCACACAGTAGTAGTGTGACTCAAGTCTTCACCCATGGGACTGTCAGAACTGTTCCTTCACTGCCCCTGTGGTGGCAATGGTGGAGGCTGGTGTCTGGGGTGAGGCTGCCCCACCAGGATGGTGGGCATGCTCTCCATCTAGCACAGGCATGCACCGACAGTTCTGTGGAGCACCCTGCACACCATACCTGGAGTTCTTGATGGGCAACAAAATCACCCCCGCCACCTCTGCTCCCACAGGGGAGCCCGGCTCCAGCCTTTAGGGTGGAACTCCCTGATATTGCAGGTAGTTCGGGGTCAGCAGAACAGGCACCACCAGGCTGCAGTCCGGATGTGCTGGTCCCCGGTGCCACAACTGGAGGAGCCAAGATAGGTGAATCACCTGGAACCAGTCTACCTTGTCACGCTGTAGTTAATTAAATATAAACATAAGCTAAGATAAGTAATAACCAAATGAATGTTAGTATTAACATAATGGAAGATAATATAGCTTAATCAAAATACATATTAAGGTATATTATGAGGAACACAACAATAAATAACGGTAAGTATGTTAACAGAAAACCACTATGACATAACCCATAAGGCCAACATAGCAGTTAGTTTAAAATAATATATTAATATCAAATCATAATAATAAATGACATTAATAAACTAAAGAAGATAAGGGGTGGGGAGAGAGAGAAAAACATACCATTAGTGACCTCGCAGGTGATATTACTACACAGACTAATAATACATACGTCTACAGATGTGCAGTGTCAGTTGTGAGTAGAGTGACTCCAGTTCTTGTGTAGATGATGCTGCACATACATAGTTCTCAACCTGTTAGCATGGGACAGTATGGGCCAAGCATTAACAAATGTAGGTACACAACTACAGGGAACTGTTTTACATAGTGTGCTCATACACTACTACCAAGGTGTTCTGTAAATGGATTTGCCAATAAATTACATTCCAAGTAATGTCATTTATCTGCTAATCAAGGACCAGACATATGGAACATTAGTCATTCCATTCCAAAAAACTGTGACAGTGTGAGAGGTATGTTTGCGTACACTAAGCAGACTAGACAGCCAGTGATTTCTTAGTTGGCTGCCATGGGCTTAGAATCCACAAGCTGTGACTCCAGGGAAAATGCGTACTTAATTTAACAGCTGACTGCTGTCAGATTAGAAAAGACATGCAGTGCATGTAAAGAAATCTTGTCATTCAAGCCTGGGTAAACACACGCATTTAGGTTGATCTTCTATTTCAACTCCACAGCCTCAATCTGGTCAACTCAAGGACCCCCCCCCAGAGTTCTTAATAACCTGGTCAATCCCCATGAATTCAAATGTGTGCCCTGGATTTCTTTCAACATGTTTATAAAGTGCATTATTAATGTTCTGGTTTCTAGTATCTAGGGAATGCTCATAAATATGGTCCTTAAATCTTCTTCAAGTTTTCCTGACATAAAAACAATTGCACAACCCACACAGGGCCAGGTATATTACACCAATGGAGTTGCAGGTGCAGTGAAATGAACATTAATAATGCACTTTATGCCTCTTGTCGTCCTAAAACATTCTCATCCCCTACCTGGGACTGAATTTCTCTGTTATCTAATGTACTGTACTTTCAATAACAAATAGTTTGGTGCTTCTTCTGTACAAAATGCTTCATCTAACCACAAATGGATTGTAGCTATGGTTTAAAAGTTAACTCACTTAGAACTTAAGTCACATATTGTTCTTCTGTTAATGTTGAGTTTACCTAACCTGGAAAGGTCTAGTAATCCTTGTGTTTTCAATGTTAACTCTCTGAGTGTTTATTACATAATGTATTATTCTTCTGTAATGTTTAATTGCTCTGTATGAACTCTCTGTTATTTCTTTGAAGCATTTAACTTGCAATGTCTTGGAGCTTTTCTCCCTGGGCCTCCACTGTATTCCCCAGTCATCAAACTTAAATAAATAAATAAATAAACATTGGCACAAGGCTATATTCAAAGACAGAATTATTGCTCCATTTGATTTTTCACCCTGTTGACTGTGTGAAGAAGGCCAAAGATTTGTCAGGGTACAGTGGCTTTCATGCATTGTTTTATAATCTTGCGTCTTGCTGATATCTCTCTCAGTGAATGCATTCTTTGCATCGATACCTATCATTGTTGCAAAGGGTTGATTTTCTTTCTCCTGAGAACCTTATATACGAAAAAAAACTCCCTACTTTCTCTGCCTAATTCTTCTTTATCTTCTAATTTTCAGTTTATTAGACCTCTCCATTCTGCTGTCTTCTTATTCACAGTTTATTTAGATTTTCTACAATGCCAAAAGCTTTGTCATGGTCAAAGTATGTGGTGTGTACTATTTTACCTTCTCCCATTGCTTTTTGACTTTTTCAAAAACAGTCCACCAGGTGAATTAAGCATGACCTGCCCTTGGCAAATCCAAACTGAGATGGATTCAGTGTTTGGTGGCTCCCTATGTCCTTGCTGATCAGTTCCAGTGATAAGGCTTTCTATGGCTTTCTATATGAGGCTGATCAGAGTCTGTAATAGTCTGGATCTGTGCAGGTCCCCCCTTATGCAGGGGAATGATTGTAGCTGTTCCCCATTAATTTGGTACAAAAGCTTTTATGAAGCTGACGGTGAAGCAGTGTTGCTGGGGGGAGGTGAGCAACTAAATCATGCTTCATGCTATTTGAGATGCATCCAGAGTTACTGTTAGGACCTATCAATGCAGTATTTTTTGATTTTGATGGTGCTTTTAGGGCTTGGCTGTGTGTGACAGCTGGAGGGTAGCCAATTTCAGGTATATCTTGTGGAAAAGAGAGAGGGAGTAAAGGGTAAAGTTTGAGATTAATTTATCAGCCAGTATATTTGCTATATCTTCAGCTTCAGTGTACATGATATCCTTCACAATCAGCTCAGAGCATTGCTGCATTGTGCTTCTGAGATTACAAACATAACTAAAAAGGAATTTGTAATTGCCTTTGGCTTGGAAAGCTGCTTCAGCCTCAGACTTTGCTTTGGTGGGTTTTATTAAGCTCTAGAGATGTTTGTTTATTTCAGTGACATGGGCTCTACCATTCTGGGAATTACTCTTCTTACATTTGGTCAAAATTCTCTTATATTGAGGGGGCGGAGCCTAATAGCTAACTGAAAGCAGCTTAAATTTGAGCTCTTCAAACTCTTACTAGAAAATACAGGGAAAACTAAAAATATTTAAAAATTTTTGGGTAATTATTGAAGAAGAAGTAACATACAATACAAATACCAACTTTGAAGAAAAAAATCTGAAATGTTCCTGACAAATACTTCAGAGGACACCACAAGCTGTTGAAAATGAGTAACTCAAAGAACTCACACTCAGATTCTATACTGAAAAGAGAGATGCAACAGATATCTGCTACTTTACTGGGCTTGTCGTTAAAGATGGAAAGATTTTCTGAGAACTTAGAAAGTCTTAAAGATAACTGTCAAAAACAAACTGAAATTTTTAAAGAAATATTACAACAGCAACAAACAAAAAATTCTGACATTGAGACTTCCTTAAGTGATGTTGATGGGAGATTAAAAGAAGAAGAACTACAAACCCAATTTTTGTTACAACAAAATACATGGTTAATAAATAAAATGGATGATATTGAAAATAGAGAGAGAAGAACAAACATAAGGATTTTTGGTCTTCCAGAGAAAACTGAAGGAGATGACATCATCTCATTTTTGAACTCCTGGCTACCTGAAGTTCTAGGATTAAAAGAAGGATTATCTTATGGAATAGAAAGAGCACACAGAGCTATTGGTAAGCCACTTTCTATTTCTTCTAAGTCTGCTCCAAGATTCATAGTGATTAAATTCTTATCTTTTATGGACAAAGAACTAATATTGAGATCAGCATGGAGGAAAAATCCTGTTATGTATAAACAGTCATTATTAAGATTTGATAATGATTATTCCACAAGAGTTCTGGATTTAAGGAAGAAAGCATGGCCATTAGTAAAACTTCTAAAGCAGCATAAAATCAAGACACAGCTCTCTTATCCTGCCAAAATAAGAATTCAATACAATAATGACATGAGATCTTTTAATAACATAGAGGAAGCCACAACCTTCATAATAAACAACAACATAATTCCACTTCTCGATGAAATGGACTGGGCAAATTCATCTTCCCTAAAAAGAGCTTCAGGAAAAAATATCTGGTCGGAGGTGAGGAAAAAAAAGAAGCAGAAGACTGACATGAAGAACTCGGAAGATACTACCTCTCTCAAAGTATCAACCAAGGTATGACTACATTATCTAAAAGTTAATTCCCTTAATATATGACTCAAAGCAGTTTTTCTGCCGTTTATTAGTTATTTAGCCTATTATAATAATATTTTATTTAGTACTTAAAAATTGATTCACTAAGGAACTGAAATGCATAATTGCTTTTTTTTAGGTTGTCGCATGAATATAAAATCAAGACAGTTTATTAGATGCTTATTAACATTGTTCTAGAAGTCCTTATAATAGTTTATCTTTTAGACTATTTCTCCTAGATAAGTATTTCATAGCTAAAATAAGTTACTAGCAACTGTCTGAATAAATTCCTTTATATTTTATAATAGTATGTTATGTTATTAAAGTGCACATTTTATACTTATCAACCAAAATTTAGAGATAAATATGTTAAAAATAGAAATGTTTCTAAATGCATCAGTTGTTCTTAGAACATCATTGAACCATTTAAAAGTAAATAGCATTCACGAACCTACTGCTGGGCTATTTTTAGATTTTTACACAGAAAGTTGTTCACCATCTCTTTCACAGCACGAGATATACTGAAGCATGCATGCTTGTAATTACAATTACTGACCAGAAGATGGCGCAAGTACACACTATCACAATATCCCTTTTCTAAACTCAGCTGCTCTGTTTGCTTGAAATGAAAGCTTTTAGCTTTTAGTTAATTTTACACATCATATATTTTCCTTTTATCCCCTGCTACAGCATTATTTCCTACTGCTAACTTCAGATAAAAGTATACTTAAGAATAGTGCTAAAATAACTTTGAATAAAGCACTATATATATGCTTACAAACACATTAAATTATCATTGCTACTAGTGGAGAATAGAATTGGAAAAGTCTAATGATAGTATTTCTTAAATTAAATTGGATGTTATCATCATTTTAATAAATTATTTAAGTATGAGCAGCAGTCATGAACTTTCTGTTTTAGATTTCTTTAGCTTTCTGTTAAGGAAAGTAGCTTGTCTTTACACATTTAACAAGTGAAATGCTGAAATGCATACAGCTGTAATTACAGCTACTTCCCAGAAGATGGTGCTCAAACACAACATTGTAAAGTTTTTTTTCTCTCTGCACATTATTATTCAATACTTTGAATGTGAAATGTTTACTTTTAAATTATTTCTAATTTCCCAAGTGCTTTCATTATTTCCCATTATTTAAAAAGAGAAGGGAGGAAAAGGGGAAAGAAAAAAGAAGGAAATAATAAAAAAAAAAAAGAAGAAGAAGGAGAGTAAGGAAAAAAGAAAGTAATAGTGTTGTCAGTTGCTGTTAAATTTTACCAGTGATATATCCAAATATAGTGATACCTGCGCTTTGAAGAAGGTGTTACATAAACTGACTGGGATAGAATGAACCATTTAAATACTGCTGTGATCTGGTGATTAATGTCTTGTATATATATGATGTACATGCTCTCCAAACTCATGTTATTGTTAATGTGTTAGATGGATTAGTTTCATTTGTTGACTTAAAGTGACATGAAAGAAACTTCCAACTACTAGTTTAAAATGTATTTCAGATGCTTATTTATTTAGTAACCTGTTCTATTAAACAAGTTAACATACAAAAAGAAGCTTTATAAAAGGAGAAAAAGAAAGGAAAAAAACAATCATTATAAATAGTTGTATATGATACAACTGTGACTTCTTAGCATTATCATTGTAACTTACATTCATAGGCATAATGCTAGTTTATTGTTTACAGCCTACTTTAAATATGAGACTTTTATCAGTTATTAAATACTCATTACATTTGTGTTTACAGATGATTAACTCTGTTATGTGTGGCTTTTACCTGGAACTAAATAGAGAAAATCTTCTGAATAATAGCTAATTAGTCACAGAGTTATAAAAGGTCACATATAAATAATGCAAGAGTTTAACTCTTCACACAAATTAATAATTTTTCTTTACTTTATTATATAGACAAAAGAATTATAAAAGTCATGACATCTTGACCGAGTTTGATAAGTTATATTGTTCAAGTAGACGTAATCTAATATGTAATAATTCTTATTGTTAATTATTAATATAGTAATTTATTTTAGAAGATTGTAATAATAATCAAATAATATGATATGTCTCATACAGTTTTGGAAAGAAATTATAAGAGTTTTAGTAACAATGTACCAATTCTAATAATGCAAATTCATAGCACAAGTATTAATTCTATTTCTAATAGCACAGTTATAATCCCTTATAGACAGTTTAATATTGTTGTTTGTAAATTAATACCATTACTACAATGTATGGAAAATAACTATATAAATGACTAATTAATTGAAGCATGGTACTCTATGGGTACAATATTACCTATACCAAGACATGAAATAATAACAAAATGACTAGCTATTTATTAATTAATCTATACTATGTTGATGGAATGCATTCATGTAGTAACAAGATTTTACAGTCAAGATTTAAATCTATACATGCATGAAAGTATTTGATGTTCTCTGATTTTAGTTTTGTTTTCCTTATTGAAGAGCTCAAGCTAGAGTAATATTTCTTCTTTAATGCTAATGTTTATCTTGAAGGTAAATCTGTTTGAACTTTTAAGTTCAAACAGATTTGAGGTGTTAGACACTTCATGTTTGAGACTTGGTGTGGTTGAAACACTATTTGTTTAAAATATGACAATACAATGTTTTCAATTTTTTTGTTTCTCAGTGGTCCAAATGGAAGATTTTTTTTAAACACATATAGAAATAGTTATACTTGTTTTGTAATAACTTCTAAAAGAAAAGAGGATATAACTGATATACTAAATACCATAGGTCCTAAGACAAAGCAAACGTCTAATAAAACAATCAACCTGAAAGCACATGATAAATATTTATAAAAATGACTGACACAACTTTGTTATCTATAAACATTAATTGTTTAAATAACCCTATAAAAAGGTCAAACTTTCTAAAATATCTGAAATTACAAAAAGTACAAATTATATTTATACAAGAATCCCATCTAAAATTAGAGGAAGATTTCATATGGAAACACAATGACTATCTAATCCTCTCTCATTCCCAGTATAAAAAAAAAAAACGAGGAGTTATAATCTTATGGAAAAGAAGTACCATTGTTCCACAGATCATTTACAAACATGAAGATAAGGGTTATTATCAATTGTAATAATAAAATATCAAAATAGAATTTGGACTTTAATAAATATTTATTGGATTCCTGGAGTTGGACTATCTACTGTTAAAAAACACATAGAATTGATTAACAAATTTTATAAAGGTATGATAATATTGGGGGGAGATTTTAATTGTATTCTGGATAGCTCTGAAACAACTAATAAAAGAAATTTACATCTTTCACCCGTAGGTAAATATTTCAAGAGATGGATAGAAAACTTAAATTTGATAGATGCATTTAAGTTTAAAGAATCTAACTCACTAAACTATTCACACAGTGATTATCGCTTTAATACTCAAACAAGAATAGATAAAATACTTATATCTTCTGACTTAAACAACAGAATAGTAAAATTTTCTATTATTCCATGTCCTCTTTCAGATCATAACGCCTTAATCATTACAGTACAAATGGATTTTAAAAGATTAAATCTAGTAACAAGAATACCAGCCTACATTTTTAAATTAAAGGAATTTAAACCTTGGCTAGATACAGAAATTAAATATTTTTTAGAAACAAACCTGATTAAAGATACAAACAATACAATAACATGGGACACATTAAAGGTCTTTTTATATGGCAAAATTGTTACATGGTTTAAAAATAAAACAAAAAAATGGGAATCTGAACTACATAATATTCAAAAACGAATAATAGAATTAAATATAAGCTTTTATGATGTATCAGAAGATCAGAAAAAAAGGAGAAGAAGTTAAAGATTTAAACAAGAAATATAATGACATTCTTACCCATAATACAAATCTAGCTTTGGAAAAACTAAAATTTGCCTCAATATCAACATCCCCAAAACACCTCCATAACTTAGCTATGAGAATTAAGAGGCAGAATTCTGAAAATAATATCATAAATATAATACACGAAGGGAAAGGGAAAAAGAAGGTATCTGAAGTAAATGATATTCTTGAAGCCTTTAAGTACTATTATGCTCATCATTATGGAAATAAGGCTAGCAATACTACTTCTTTAGA
Source organism: Protopterus annectens (assembly GCF_019279795.1). Lineage (NCBI taxonomy): Eukaryota > Metazoa > Chordata > Ceratodontiformes > Protopteridae > Protopterus > Protopterus annectens. Next base: position 1,092,497,894 of record NC_056732.1, read on the forward strand.
GCTGGAATTTAACTGTCCTTTATTAAATACATTACCTGCACAACTAAAAATAGACCTGGATAAACATATCTCCATAAAGGAAATAAGAGATATAATCAAAGTAAGTAAGAATAACAAATCACCAGGAATGGATGGAATCATAATGGAATTATATAAAATTCTCCCAAATGCAGCAATTTCTTTGTTCCATAATATGCTAAATGAAATTCAAACACAAAATATAATCCCACCATCCTGGAAATACTCACTAGTTACTCCTATAAAAAAAGATAAAAAAGATTTATCCCAGTGTAGCTCATATAGACCAATCTTTCTGCTTAACAATGATTATAAAATTTTTATGTCTATCTTAGTGAATAGAATTAAAAAATCCTTGACTCACGTTATAAATGAAGACCAAACAGGCTTTATATTTGGTAGACACACGTATGATAACATTCAGAGAATATTAACTATTATTGAAGCTTTGAATAGAGATAACTTAGAAGCCCTTATAATTACACTTGATATAGAGAAAGCATTTGATTCAGTAAATTGGGATTACTTATTTAAAATTCTGGTATTTTTTGATTTTCCATCAAACTTTATTAATTTAATAAAGAACATATATAAAGATAATCTAGCTTATGTAAAGTTAGGTCCATTTACTTCAGAGGCTTTTAAAATAACTAAAGGCTCTAAGCAAGGATGTCCTATGTCTCCCATACTATTTGCCTTAGTGATAGAACTATTTGCTTCTACAATACGAAGTGAACTAAAAATAGAAGGAATTAATTTTTATAATCAATATAATTCCAAAATCATGTTATTTGCTGATGACATCTTGTTGACTTTAAAACCAAAAGAAGAGACCATACAAGCATTAGAGGAAAAAATAAAAGAGTTTTCCTCCACTTCAGGTCTTTATTTCACCAAAGCAAAATCAAAACATATACTCTTGAATAAAGATGATGTTTATCATCTGAGTGAGTATCAAATTATTGGAGAAAGAGTTTCATCACTCGAATACCTAGGAATTCTTATAGCTGACAACATAAATACTACTATAACTTTAAATTATAATAAAATTCAAAACTTAATTCAAAAACAAATTGATACCTGGAATAAATTAACGTTAAAATTTGAAGATAGATTACAGATAATAAAAATGATATTATTACCCCAAATAAACTATATAGCATTAGCAATTCCTATCTTACCAAACAAAAAAATTATAAAAAAAATTCAGAAACTCTTGATGGGCTTTCTATGGTATCCAAAAAAAAATAGAATTGCTTTCACACACCATATTAGACCCTGATACTTGGGAGGAATTAAATTTCCAGATATAGAGACATACATTAAAGTTTCCATCTTTAAACTTGTACTACAATGGATAAACCCAAACTACTCATCTAGGTGGAAAACTCTACATACAACTTTTTTCTTAAATGAAAATAAAACATTAAAAAATATAGACTTGAAGAATCATAACAACATATTTTGGCACTTATTAAGTAGCAATCTACAAAACAATACAACAAAACCTACCAATTTATCATACTTAAATAACATATATAATCTATTTAGAAATTTCTTAAAAGCAAATTCTGATATAAAACTATGGTTTGAACTTTTGATACCTTTTAATACAACAAAGAATTTTAAAGAAAAAATTCAAGGAAAAAAATGTATTAAATGGGAAACTAATAATTTTATTTGTTGGTTCCAATGCTTAAACAATTCTAGCACATTAAACATCCAACAAGTAATAGATGAATTTAAAATACTTGATAAAGATAGAGAAGATCTCCAAAAAGTATTGCATCACGCAAAAAGTTTGTGGGAGGTTATTAATAATTCAAGTTTTAATTCTAAGCCAAAACTCATAAATTATATACAAGAAATAATTTATGACAAGCATAACAAGTTAATTTCTATATCTAAAATATATAAAATATTAATAGTGTATAAAACCAAAATAACTCAAAACACATGGAATACTATAACAAAAGATCTGACTACGAGCCTATCTCCTGAAAGTAAAAATGATCTTCTGCAATCAGTTAAATTAACCTCTAACTTCCAGATATGGAAAATCTTCACATGGAAATTTTTGCATAGAGCTTTTTATACCCCAAACAAAATTGCTAAATTTAATCCTAATCAGAAAGCTACTTGTTGGAGATGTACTCTAAATTGTAAAGCAGATTGGTTACATATATTTTACAATTGTATTAAAAAGTTCTGGGATGACATTAATAAATTTCTTCAAACCATTTATAATGATACATTTGTTTTAACAAAATCATTAATTTTTTTGAATGTTGATGCCTTAATAACTGTTAATAAAAGAGATCAACTTATTTTATGGACTATTCTGGCTGTGGCCAGAAAATGTATAACAAGAAGATGGAAATCCACAATCTCTCCAAGTTATGAAGACTTCATTTCTCTTTTAAGGGAATCTGCACTAAAAGAAATAAAAGTTAAAGAAGAAAGAATTTTTCCCAGACGTTGGATTAACAACCCTTGGAATAGAATCTTGATACTCATAGACACACTACAAAAAGACACAACTTTCTCTTCATGAATTTAAAGGGGACATGGAATAATGTGAACTTAAAAGAATACATAATTATAAATGTCATATGTGTTTTTTTTTTCTCTCTGTTTCCTTTCATTGGACCATTTGTAAATATTGTACATATTGTTATGATTATTAACTACTTCTGTTAACTTGATCTGTAATTAATAGTGACTGTATCACAATTTACTCATAAACATAAAAAAAATAAAAATCTGTTGAGTAAAAAAAAAAAATTCTCTTATATTGTAAAGTTGATGTCATGATTCCACCAAGGGGGAGTTGTTTCTTGGGTTTGCCTTGCATGTGTTCCTAAAGGGTACTGCTGAATCTGTGCAGCTATTTACATACTGGTAAAGTGTAGTGATGCATGTTCCACATATTCATTGGAGTTAACTGGTTCTGATGGGGATTTGAAGCTTGCCAATGTGTAGTCCTTAGGATTATGTAGTTTGTCTTAGAGAAACATTTAAAGGTACCTTGAGTGGAAGGATCACTGATTTCAGTTTTACTTTAAAGCAGATGGCTTTATGGTTAAACCTAATAATGACAAAGATGCACAAGGGATGGAGCGTGATGCCCCATATTACTAAGGACAAGATCCAAGATGTTGTTCCCTAGTGGGTGCTCTGACTAATTACTGAGGGCCTTTGTATTGAGAAAGTCCAGGAATCTCTGTGGTTGTGCTACACGGGTGTAGGTTTCCCAGTATGTAGTTAGATAGTAGACCATGTAGAAAAAGGGTATTGGATTTAATACTGTGATTCTAGTTCATTTTGAAAGGTGTTGTGGCTTTCTTGGGTCATAGAGGGAAACTGTAAAGCTAGCTCGTATAAGATACACATGGTAAGGGACCTTTCTGATGGTTATTTTGGACATAAAAAAGCTGTACTACATCATGTTGCTTTGCCATCCATGATGCAAGTCTCTTTTAAATGAAGATTAAGACACCTCCATTTTTCCCTCTCATGCAGTAGTTGTTCTAAACATGTGGAAGGTGTTATAGCCCTACATAGCCAGAGAGCTCTCCTTTGTTTTAAACCATATGTCACTCATTACACAGATATCTGTATCTTCTAGGGTGAGAAGTGCTTATAGAGAGTGTAGTTTCTTGTTTTGGCTCCTAGCTCTGATCAGTAATATCTTCCTATTTTCCTTTGCTTGCTTCATTATGGAGGTATGTTTATCAAGTTGTGTAAAAAAGGTTGTAAGTATGGTGGTGTACAATGTCTTTTTCATTAGTAAAAACCCTAGAGGGAACAATGCAGGCCATCTTTGGTGAAGCATTGTAGTCTCTTGATCATATCTTCCCAGACTGAAAATATTGGATTCCCTTTAAATGACACCAAAAACTAAGCCAATTATTGAAGTCAATTATTTTCTGCTCATATTGTGGCATTATCCATGAAGAAGGTCAAATGCTGATGAATGCTAGACTTATACCTACCTGGGATATGTAGTCTGGGAGCTCCCTCATGTCTCACTTTATGTAGTCCAGGGAGGTGCATCACAAGCCATTGACATCCAAAAGTTCTATGACAGAGTCATACTGGTACTTGTTATTCAAGGAGTTTGCATTTGTGATCTGACAGATCCTGGCATCAGACAAGCAACTAATGGTCACTCTTTCCTTACTCAGGTAAGAGGTTCATTTGTATGACTTACAATAGAGTCACCTAAAACAAAAAAAAAAATGTTTGGGTAGATGCCTGCTTTACAAGCTCAGCATCCATGACTTTGGGACTCCTTGTGCTATGTTGCAAGGTAGGCTTAACTTTCTGAGTGCACTTTCTGTCAGTTTTGCATTTTGGAGGCCTTTGAGGTTTGGGCAAGTTAATCTTTGGAACCTCAGCATATAGTGGATAAAGTGTATTGTGATGGCCATGGTGAGGTGTGTTGTGCAATATACAGATAAAGACTTCGGTGTCCGAGTTTAATGTGCATGAGATTTTTGCCTCAAAAGACATTATATACGTTTCTCTCAGACGTTTTTTTATGCTGTTGTACTAATAAATGATTGCCAGACAGCATGAGACAATTCTAGTGCTGTTTTGATGCACAGCATGGGCAACTACCTCACCACTCCCATAGTATGTTCTTCCCTGGTGAGATCAGATCATTGGACTGTCTTGTTCAAAGTTTCTATCCCACTCACCCCCCCCCCCCAGCCATAATAAGGCCAAAACACTTCTCAAAAGCTGACTACAACCTCCTAAGGGAGGGTATCTGTAGCTTCTTACCACCATCACCCTCACAGGATGCAGACAACTATGCTGAACAGTACGTCAATATAGTATAAAAACACCTTTACAACTGCATGGACTCAGCCATACTCAACAGAACTAAAACCTGTTCCTCAAGGAAACACAAGCCTGTTTGGTGGACATCCTCTATCAACAGGCTTTACAACAAAAGGAAGAGACTGTTGTCCAAGGGTAAAAAGGAACACATTCCAAATTGGAAAAACGTCCTCTTTAGCCTCAACAAGCAAATTAGATCACTAGTGAAAACTTCCAAAGCCAATTATGAATTGAAACTAGCCTCCAAATCAAATGGAAACCACAAAGCCTTCTTCAGTTACATCAGGAACCTTCATGGCAAATCCCAGGTTTGTTCCGAATTAGTACTTAACAGTATCAATTACACTGATCATGTTGACTTAGCCAACCTGCTAGCAAATAGGTTCAGTGCAAACTTCACCTCCCTGACTCCTCAAAGGCCCTTTTGACATCCCTAATACTTGTCCTGCACTTCACATCTCTGTAGATCAAGTGTTAAAGGCCCTATCCAGGGCAAAGAACACAGCTTCCATGGGACCTGATAGTATCCCAGGCTGTATCCTGTACCATCTCCAGCAAGAACTAGCTTCACCATTGATCACCCTATTCAACCAAAGCCTAAGTACAGGCTTCATTCCAGCAGAGTGGAGAACTGCCATTGTTATCCCCTTGCACAAAGGTGGTGCCATTACTGATCCGGTAAACTATCACCCCATTAGCTTGACAAGTCTGATCTGTAGGTTCATAGGTTCATAGGTAGATACTAGGCTATCTGCCCTAGGGCATTTATAAGCCTAGCCAAAGTGTATTTGGCTTCCACCTCCCTATTAGATTAGCCTACTGTGCCTCTGTAAAGTAGGTCACAGAAGGTACCCTTTAAGATTAGTTTACTGTGCCTCTGTCTAGCAGGGACACAGAAGAGATCCCAGGGGTGAATTTGTGATTTCCCATCCATGCGTCCAGATTTCACTTGAAGAGGGTCAGCGAGGGGCTATGTCTAACATGAACTGGGATTCTATTCCAGAATGAGGGGAGCCTCTGGGAAATGAATCTGTCCCTCCAGCATGTCCTATTTATTTTTGTGCTGAGGTTTAAGTCCCTGGAGCTTGTAGCTCTAATGGACTTGGATTTTTTTGAGGTGGAGCATGTCCATTAATTCTGGGTTTGGCATGGCTTTGTACGTCAGGCATAGAACGCCTCTGAATAGGGGGTAAGCAACTGAGTAGAGCTGGCGTTTCTTTAGTCGAGCTGCATAGGACATCTGTAGCCCATGATCCTCTTGGTGAGGTACTTTTGGGGTCTCTCCAGTTGCTGCAGGTGTCGGGTAAGGTACATCCCAAAAGGGGCATTGTATTCAATTATGGGCCTGATGAGTTACGAGTAGAGCGGCACAATGACCTCTCTTGATCTAGATGTGAACCCTTTTGTGATAAGGTGGGCTATATAGAAGGTCTTTCTAACCACTTTGGCAACGTGATTATCAAAGGAGAGAGGACTCTCTACGATGGTCCCCAAATCTCTAATTAATTCTTCCGTACTTAATGGATTACCACCTATGTGGTAATTTGTGGGCATGTTTTTCCCAAAGGGGATGACTATGCACTTTTTAGCATTTAGCTTGAGGCCGTGGCTCTGGCACCAAGCATCTGTCTCTGTGAGACCCTTTTGGAGGATGCTTGTGTCAGCTGGAGATTCGATTATGGCCCCCAGTTTGCAGTCATCTGCGAACCTTGTCAGCCATAATCCCCCTGTGTTAGCCTGAACCTAAGAGAAGTATATACTGAACAAGAGAGGTCCCAGAACTGAGCCCTGTGGGATGCCACTTGTAACTGGTTTGGATTCGGACATGGCACTTGCGATTCTGACCATGTGGGTTCTATCCCTGAGCCAGTTTGCAACCCATCTTGTGATATAGGGGTTGATATTTAAGCTGGTAAGCATATTTATGATGCCCGAGTGGGGTATTGTGTCGAAGGCTTTTGCGAGGTCCAGGTAGGCTGTGTGGAATACCTTGCCCTCATCTATGGCTTTGGTAACTGTTTCAAAGAAATCAACTAGGTTTAAGAGGCAAGATCTGCCCTTAACAAAGCCGAATTGGGTAGGGTCCAGTGTCTGGAGGCTCCCAATGTCTTTGTTTATGAGTTCCATGATAATACGCTCCATAGCTTTACAGACCAAACTAGTCAGGCTTATGGGGCGATAGTTCCCAGGGTCCGTTGTGGCACCACCTTTGTGGAGTGGGACCACTGTAGCTGTACGCCATTCTTTGGGTACATATCCTGTAGTAAGGCTAAGTTTGAACAGTGACTTAATGTGAGGGTTCAGTTCTTCTTGGAGCTCATGTAAGACACAGCCTGGGACACCATCCGGTCCCGTAGATGCTGTGTTTTTTGCTTTGGAGAGGGCAGCTTTCACCTGTGCATCTATGATGTCAGGGAGGTTACATTCAGTTGGGATAGGCATTTGCTCCTTTTGGGGGGAAGGGGGGGAGAAGTTTGCGCTGAATCTGTCAGCCAGGATGTTGGCTATGTCTGTAGGTTCGGTATATTTTGTACCGTTATGCAACAATTCAGAGCATATCTGGGAGTTTCCACCCATATTCCTGACATAACTAAAGAAGGCCTTGTGATTATCTTTATTGTCTAGGGCAATTTTTCTTTTGAAACTGGCCTTTGATGATTTTATGAGTGATCAAAGTTTCTTGCTAATACTGATCAGAGATGCCTTCCCTTTTTGGGATTTTGCTCTGTCATGTAGTAGCTTCCTCTTCTGTTGTATAGCTTATTTATGGCCGGGGTCCACCAGACAGGTCTCCTGTTTTTGGAGGAGTGAGTCTTGGTTTTATTTGGGATAGCACGATCCATGCATTCCTGCAGGTGCTCATAGAATGCATTTGTAAAGAATTCTGCAGATTGGGCTGTATTATCCTCTGGCCCGGGGGCTTTGAAGGATTCCACCTCGGTCTTGAGAAGTGTAAAGTTGGCTTTTGAGAAATTCTTTACCGTGTTTTCCTTGGCTGGGGGTGGGAACGGGATATGGATGTCCAGGGAAATTTGTTTATGGTCTGATCTTACCAATGAGGGGTTTACCTCTGGTGTGGAACATAGGGTCCCCATGTTGGTGATTACCAGGTCCAATATGTTGTTTCCTCTTGTGGGAGTGGTGACCAGTTGTTCCGTCGCGTTAGAGTTTATAAATTCAAGGAACCATTGGGCGAGGGTGTTTGGGCTTGAGTAGTTTTCCCAGTCAATGTTTGGGTAGTTGAAGTCACCCAATAACATAGTGTTTGGAGAGACCTTCATATTCTCCAGTGTTCTCAGGAATGCCAAGTGGGGTTCCTGTAATAGGGAGGGTGTTCTATAGCAGGCTACAAACTGAAAGGCAGTTTTGCCCGCTGTTAGTTGCACGTGGATGGTTTCCGACACCTGTCCTATGTGGGCAGGTATCATACAATATACTGTAAAGCTAAGGAGCACATTATTATGGATCTCATAAACAAGGACACAGGCAATCTCCAAGCACTTAACCCCACCCAGATTCAGATTGCCTGTTGAACCTGGTTGACTTCTTTGAGACTGTCACCACGGCCCTGGATGAGGGAAAGGCAGTACATACAGCTCACCTTGACTTTTCCAAGGCCTTTGATACAATCCTCCACTAGGGCATCATCGAAAAGCTAACACAATTTGGTGTAAATCCCTATCTCATCAGGTGGGTGGCCAACTGGCTTGCTGACAGGACCATCAAGGTCAAAATAGGCATCTCCACCTCTGATAGTAGACTTGTCATTAGTGGAGTTCCCCAGGGATCTGTCCTCAGACCCCTACTGTTTGGCACCTGCTTCTCAGAGGTTGAGGCAAAGACAAAAGGCCTGTGGTTGACCAGGGATCTGTCCTCAGACCCCTACTGTTTGGCACCTACTTCTCAGAGGTCGAGGCAAAGACAAAAGGCCTGTGGTTGACCAAGTGTGCGGAAGACTGTAAGTTGGGTGCTGTCATTGACTCCACAAATTATGTTAATATAATGCAAGAGGGTCTCACAGCAACTAATGACTGGTGCCAAAGACATGGCCTCAAGCTAAACACAAAAAAATGTATCATCATACCATTCAGCAGAATCATGGCCCCTACTGATTACCACATCAATGGCAACCACCTAAACACACAGCCTGTGGTGAAAGACCTGGGTACTCAGGTTGATAATCTCACATTCAACCATCATGTAGCAGTAGTGGTCAGAAAAGCCTTTTACTTGGTTCATCTCATAAGTAAAGGGATTGCATCCAGAAAAAAAGGTTATTACCACTCTATACTCTTCCCTCATTAGACGATAATTGAGTATAATGCCCCCTTTGGAATGTACCTCTCCAAACATCTGCACCAACTAGAAAGACCACATAAATACCTCACAAAGAGAATCCATGGCCTCCACACCTGTCCTATGTGAACATGTATCATACAGGTTGCTCGGAGGTGATCTGTGTCTTGCCTACAAGGCAATCTCAGACCATGCCCTAATAGAGATGCTCCATATCTGTATTTCTAATTCCTCACACATTACCCACTCAAAAGGCCTGAATCTAATATGCAACATCAACAAAACCTGCTGGAAAGACAGGTTTGTCTCGCAGAGGCTGCCCTATCTCTGGAATAGCCATCCCATACATGTCAAACAGAGTACCTCGTTGACCCTGTTCAAGCAGAACCTTGATGAGTGGATGGGAAACCACAAATTTGTCCCAGGGGATCCACCTGTGTACCTCATTGACAGGGGTGACAAGTGCAGACTGAGGTTTCTTTTTGTGGATAAACTCTTGGCTGGGCTTGTAAGGGCCCCAGGGCCATTAGCCTAGTAACCTCCTATGATCCTATATGCCTCCTATGATACCAATCTCAGTCATACTGGTTACAGAAGTTGTGGGGAGGTGCTGATCCATGGTTTTGACAGGGACAGCTGGGGAGCATGTGTGACTACAACTGCTTAGAATTCAGTTTATTTAGAATAATCTTTGGGTGGACTTGCTACTGAGTATTTAAGGTACAATACAAATTAATGGAGTAGGTATTATAGAGAAGGCTGTAAATGCCTACATCTATACAGTGCAGTCAGCCACACTACAACATGATGGGCAGCATCTCACTAAATTGTTGTATTCATAAGACAGGCAAGAAACAACAAAAAGCTCAATACAGGAACTAAACCAACCAATAGCAAGAAACTAGAATTTAGCCTTTATAGCAATTGATGTCCTCAACTAACCTGGAAAACTTCTGGCACTAGAAGGAACCAGTAAAGTAATACAGTAAAAGCTCGCTAATTTAGCACTAAAAACAGTGAAAACAGTATTAAACAGTTTTATAAAAGGTGTCATATACTGATGAATAGCTTAAGGGGAGAGACTTTCCAAAATGATACTTATGTGCTTTTTGTCAGCACTCAATAAACAGGGACAGGGAGGGAATTATGTTGTCCAATTGTCATAAGTGGCAGGCAACAACAGATACACTAGGTTGAGAAATACAGCTACAACAGGGTTTGTGCTGGGTATTCAGCTTGGCAATATTTTTAACTGCAGGTGTGTGTGTCTGTGACAATGACTCCCAGATTGCAGCCTTCCTTACACTTGGTCAGCCATATGTCTAGGTTTTTAGTCTGTAAATCAGAGAAATAAATATACGCAGACTACCCTACACAAAAAAAATCACCCTGTTGGCTAATTTATGGAAAGGGAAAATAATTCCCCCAGCTAATGTATTATAGCAATTCCTGCAGACATTCACAACTATCCCCAACAGAAGTGTAGCTTAGGTGGGGTGACAGGGGCAATGGCCTAGGGTGCAAAGCGTTGGGAACCACAATCATCCATCCATCAACCCTTAACATTGTTTAGTGCAATACCAGCTTTTGCATTACAGTAAAACTTGAGCGCTGCAGCACTCGATGTGTGGTCTAAGCTGTAGCAACATTTGCAATATTTGTAGCAAGTAGTTTGCTGCAGTTTAATACAAAAATTTTTATTTTTAAATTAAAACATGAGTGCCATAGCACTCCGTGCAGGTAAGGTATGAACTTTGGCAATTGTTTACTACATTTTAAATGAAGACTTTTGTATTTTTCTAACACATGAAAACCATATTGCTCCATGCAGGCAGGATATAAACTGTAGCAACTGTTGGCTACATTTAAATTATTATTTTTTTTTAATGTGCAGAAGGAGAGTTGGGGCAGAGCAGAGAAGTGGGACCTGAAATGCTGGGGCAGGGGGAAGGGGACGTGTTGCAAGGAACAGTTTTTTTTTTCTGTTCAGTGGAAGAGCTAGCTGGGGGGGGGTGTATATGTAACTCTAATAACCCAATGGCTACATGTAGTGATCAGGTTTTTTTTTTACTCTTCATTTTAAGAGCTGAGGGGGTGAGGCCACTGGCTTGGGATATCAGCACAGAGCACTGATTGAGCCAGCTAGACATCTGATCTCCAAATCCAGCACCTATCACTAAAGAGATTAGTTAAAAAAATAGCAGTTACTTCAAGGGGCAGTGTGAGGTATTGCTAAGGTTCTGTAGGAGAAAAAAATCCCAGAACAAGGGTGGAGCCAGGAATTTACAACCTGTACACACTGGAGATGTATACATACTGTACAGCCCCTTCTCCAGAAAAGATATATGTCATTCCAGTGTACTGAATTTCACTATTACAAGTATACTTCACCCCCCACCCCCACCATTCATAAAGCCTATAGGCCATGATTTGGTACAGTAGCACTGTATATCTTTCACCACATCACACAGACTGCCTTTCAGTTATGCAGTTGCACTGTATGTTCTCTCTGGAATGCCTCAAAATGTGGAAGTTTTGACTGGCTGGAAAAGTGGCAATTTCTTTTTAGTTATAGCATTAAATGTCAAACTTCTCTTAAAAAAAATCACATCTTGATGTCAGCTGATTGACAGCATCCATATCCCTTGTGCCAGTGCTCATGGTCATCCACGTCACTGAAAGAAGTTCAGATGGTGCATGCCATACCACCAGCCTGGTGAGTAGCAGAGTGTGGACCATTTGTGTGTGAGCAGGGAGACTGTTTGTGACCTAGTCAAACTGTGTCACACACAATCTGAATCCAGGTATATGCAAATAAATTAATACATAAATAGGCATGTATAACCATCCTAGCTACAAGGACCTTTCAGTGACCTGTTGTGGACATATACTGGGTATTGCTTGCATCATGAGTAATTTTGTGGCATTATGCTGCAGCAAGTAGAAGAACATATCTGGTTCCCCAGTTATGCAAAGGATAGAATTACCACCAGACAGACAAATAAATCATACTCTGTGCTCATTCACCTCACAAGCTTGGTCTTCGTGTACCTGACAGTGGGGTTGCTATATATTACATATGCATATCTACATAGTGGTATTGTCTGGGAATAGAACCACATCCTTGCCTTTATTAACCTTTTTAATCTCATTCTCCAGCTATTTTGTGCCACTGTGATGGAATAGTGACTATGCATTGTCTAGTGCAGCAAACACAGTAGTTTTAAGTCTATAGGCTTTTGGATACTGTGCATCTGTTACCAAGATAAACAACAAAGAGAGCAGAGATCACAATTGAATAACACAGGAGATGTCACCCAGGAATGGTGGCCAAAAGGCAATGTACAGACATTGTCACTATGTCAACTTGAAATGTGAACCCTTCTGTTAACTGCCAAATGTGCCAGACACATCCTGAAAGCTGTCTTATGTGCGCCTTTGACACATTTGGTATTGCTGTGTTGTAAGAAGGAATGCTCATGACTAGCATAGCAATTGGTTGAAAACTGAAGGGACTGGAATCAAGTTCAAACTGTGAATGGGACCTGCGTACTGTTAGCAGTGAATCTGGCAGTGTGGAGAAAAATCATCCAGAGCTGAAATATTCATAATGATTTATTGGTGTAACAAAGTGAATAGAACAAAGACAACATAGTACCTAATAATCATACTTCTCAACCTCTTAGTGCGAAATTTTGATAAACCCTAGCATGATGGGGGGGACAAAGGCCCAAAATATGGACAGATTTTAAATATTGCTCTTAGAAACTTATAAAGTTGCTAGAATAACAGGATTTGTGATACCATGGATTTTCTGAAGGATATGAATTCTGAAACTCAAATGTATTTCATTATTTAGTGACTTCTGTCCTCAGATCATCCAAGTAATTTGCCAGAAAATCATAAATTTTATGAAAAACAGACCACAGATACAAGGGAGCCCGCAGGATTTTTTCCAGGGGGGTGCAAAACCCAGAGCCCCGCCCATGCAGCCCCGCCCACATAGCCCCACCCCCTACCCCACTGCCCCTCCCCCTACCCCACACAGCCCCGCCCCCACACAGTCCCTCACATACACACACACACAGCCATTCCAGCAGTGTCCCATTACTTGGTTATTTCTCACCATTTGCCACAGACACTGTTCAAATCTATCAGTATGCATACTGTCTTATGCTTTACTTCTACAATGATTACAGATATTTGGATTTAATTCACAACTTTTATTTCAAATTTTATAGCAGAAACACTGCAGCACGCATTTCACATTTACTAAACAAAGCAACAGTCTTGCAATGAAAACAGACTTAGCATTAAAACTTCTCTGCTTTTGATACTCACATTGATGGAAACAGCATTGAAACCCACATTCAAAGAGAATGCATCTGGGCAGTGGCAGGTTAAGTTTACCTTTGGGCCGTTTTCAAAGCATATCAAATGCACACATTTTTAGGCCCATGCAAAAGTATGGTGATTCATGTTCCTGATGGGAGATAGGAAATTCACCCCGGGAATCACTTCTGTGGCTATGCTTGACAGTGGCACAGAAAAATAATTTTCTTGGGTGGCGAAAGCCAGGGTACCTTTGGTTAGGCTTATATAGGCCCAATAGCCTAGTACCTACCTATGAAACTATAATTGAATTATATCCCTTGTACAGCACCTGCACCACCTGTTAGAGTGTATTTTAAATTTACAGTTTTGAACATTTTCCAGTAAGCAGTGAAACAATTCAAAACATATGAACCAGTAATGACAAACTGCCTAGTTCAGAACATTTCAAACATAAAAGGCCACTCAAACTTCTATCATTATAATCCACCAATATTACTCCATATGCACAATCTCTGCAGTCTGCAGAAGTCATCTGAATTCCACATTACAAAGATCTGAAACTAATGAAGAGATTGTTGCTATAAAACATACATTTCAGTGTGTCATCTATAAATGTAGTGCCCATTGCCCTAGAAGAATAAATTGCCTATGTTACATTAAAAGAAATGGTATGCTGGTATATTGCAACAGGGAATATGTAACAAGCTGAAAACTAGGTTCATAGTTACTAGGCACCAAAGGGACATACTCAGGACAGGACTGCAGCACCCCATCCCCTTAAAATACACATTTACATGCTGTGGGAGTAGAAGCTACAGCCCTCTGTAGCAAGATGCAAGTATGCTACCTGCTGTGCTACTAACACTGCTTTAAAATTCTATACTACAATGATACCATTTGCTAAACAAAAGAGTTGCACATTTGTACAAACCTAGCATGATGAGCAGCAGTAAACTTATCTTCCCTTGAAGCTCTCAATTCCTTGAAAATAAATTCCACCTGCTAACTCTAAGTAGGTCATTTCAGACACACACACACACAGACTAGAAATATAAAGCAGAAATCTGGGCACTGAAAATCTGTACATTTGACAGGTATGACACACATAAATCTCCCTACCTTAGAAAGTGGATAGAGCAAATCTTTTGGGTTTCTATCATCGTGACAGGAATGTACTGCATTCCTAAATCAAAGTATGATTAAAAGTTCACAAAATCAGTACGGTGTCATCAATCTTTGATGTCTGCCAAAGTGCTCTTCAGAGTACCTGCAATGAATGTGCACTGCCCAGTAATGACTCCTCAGTCCTCCTGCAATTGGTATGGAGTTACATTCATTGGTAACATGTCTAAATACGAATGTATATTCTTTTTTAATAAGACCCATTGCTCCAACTACTACTGGAACTGCCTGGGTATCTTTCTTCCACACTGCTCTCATTTCTGCCTGCAAATCCTGATATAGTAGGAGTTTGACTTTGTGTCTCTCTGTACATAACACACTGTAGTCAGTGGGTGTGTAGAATTCAATCAATGCTACTTTTGTCTTCTTCTCTTGGACTACTAATATCTGGTTTTCTAGCATCTGTCTTTTGAGCTGTTGGTAATTGAGGATGATCCCATGTGATGTAGGGATTAGCATTTTCTATGATGCTTAAATTGCAGCTTATGTTTCCAGTGTTTTTAAGCCACTTCAGTACCATAATGTTTGCACAATGCCCAGTACAACAGTCTTGCCACATTATTATGCTTGTCAGTATACAGTGTCCTTCATACCTACCTTCATTTCAACTCATTATCTACCTGTGGAGTGTGGAGATATACATCCCAAATCACAATCCAGGACCACCACACCAAATTCAGCTTCCCATTTGCCAGCTCCACTACATCTGTCCACTCTTCCCAAAAAGATACTCTGGTTCATTTTCTTAAATGCAAATGTAAGGAGCCTCATCAGTAAAATTCAAGATACACATGCATCCATATGGACCATATCCCTATACTCTCCCTGACATAATCATCATTACAGAAATCTGGTTAACAAAATGTAGCAGATAAATAAATACTCCTCTCTGGCTGCAATATTCAGTCTTAGATTTAATACTAACAAGAACAACACACACCACTACCTCTGGCAGTCTACCTGATACCTAAATGTTAACTTACTTGCCCACAATTATCCAAACACATTACATTAACAAATTAATTACAGTAAAGTTCACAACTTAACCTTTTCTGAAAAGATATGGTCAGTGAAACATTAAAAATTAAAAATGTAGTAGGACTCCCTTAAGAACTCTTCCTCTAAATGACACAAACACACGGTGTGTCCAATAACAAAACCTTGCCAAAAGGAGAGAGAAACAGTGACTGAAAATGTATAAAGCAGTCTTACTGCTACAAAAACAAAGGGATAAATAAAATCATGGTTTCAGTGCTAAAGACTAAAAGCATATGGATGAACCCAGTACATCAAGGCAGCAGCAAATTAACCAATCACAGTAAGCTAAAAGATAAACAACACTAAAAGCTAAACCGAAACACAACAGTTTAAAAACAAAACAATAGCAATCATACATCTGTTCTAAATTTACAATGATATTCTACAATGTGCAAAATAGGAAAAGTCACAAATATAAATGGAGGGCTTTCTTGTTTATCATATAAATATAAAACGTGTAACAATGTTCAAAAGACATGAATTATCAAAGAAATAAAATATTAACACTGACATTTTAATAAACGATCTAAAAACAATAAGTGGAAAAATAAATAGTTATATCACAGTCACTTTCTTCAACTCAGCTTTTATAAATTATAGGCCACCTCATCCTCATGGCCATCTTTAGCCAGCCACTGCCAGGAAAGCACACGAGGAAAAGGAAAGCAAGATGACAGCTCATCACATCGTGATGATGCCTGGAGGGATGGTCGGTCGGACGTTGAATTGGTGCAGGATCCCTGCAGCAGGAATCAAAATAAAGTTTGCTTTTTAAAGTAGGGAAATGGGGTTTCAGTTTCAGACACGGAGGTGCAGTCCAGGTACAGGATATTCATGCATTTCTCCATTCCAGTTTGTGAGACATAGGTTCAACAAAGACCTCTTAATGCCCATGCCTTTTTTAATGTGCTCAAGAACATTCACTCATCCAATCTGTAATGTGTTCCCTGTATCCGTTTTGGATCTGAATGACATTCTTTGCATCAACTTGCAGAACCACAAAATTAATCCTCTCAAGGTGTGAACCA
Organism: Protopterus annectens; assembly: GCF_019279795.1. Classification (NCBI taxonomy): domain Eukaryota; kingdom Metazoa; phylum Chordata; order Ceratodontiformes; family Protopteridae; genus Protopterus; species Protopterus annectens. The sequence continues at coordinate 1,092,514,639 of NC_056732.1, forward strand.
AAGATATTCACAGGCAAACAATGCATCTTTTCTGATTGCAAAGTGAATAGAAATGTCAGTGCTTGCCTTTTTATAACTTATGTGCTCAACATGCACTTTCATAGCAGAATACAACTTTGAATTTCAAAAGGTGGAAAATGTGCTCTGTCACTACTATACCACTGGTATAACAATTACATCCATCTCTTCAGTTTGCATGGAACTTTTCAAGGGTAGCATGTATATCCAGCATATGTACGTAACGAATCCCTCTTCATGTGTATGTCTGCGTCTTGCATAAGTTCATGCTGCTCCCATGTTTAACTGATAAAAATACTACCCAACATTTGCCATTTTAATCCTTTCAAACTAAGTGCATTTTTAGTATAAAATGTATAATGCCTGAGGTTATCCACAATCAAAAGATATACTTAATTTTAAATGTACTTGAAAGACTTTAAAACAATATTAATATATTTTTTCATAACTACATACATACATTTGTAGAGAATGTGTTTTATAAGTATATTGTTTTTGAATGTTTTTATAAACTATAAGATTTATTGGTGGTTTTATTCAAGTGCTATATATGCATACCTTTACTTGTATTTTATATGTATATATATATATAAACAAAACCAGAAGATGGGTAGCAGGTAACTTCTTCAAATGTGAGGTACAGATTAAGAATAAATTCTATCCATGTTCCTTTCAGAGTTAAAGTAAACTGTTTACAGATCACAAAACACATGTGAGACAGGTGAGGAAAAATGAAAGCAAGATTAGGGAATGCTAGCCTGTTATTGTCCAGACAGAGTATAGAGAGGAAATAAGAGGAAATAATTAATGCTGTGTGACGTTGAAGGTAGAAAATAAGAGATACTAATATTATAACCCACCTGTGGATCAAAATAATGAGCAAAAGAGGGCTAAGTTACTTAATAAAATCTGCTTTACTTTGCGCCTTCATGCTGAGTGCCAGGTATAAGCCTATTGCTTTCTGTAATAAAGAGCCTAAGGGTGAAAAGCAACCTAAGCTCACCCTTGCTATGCTAAGCGACACTCCACTCTCCTACCTTACCTCTTCTTCCTGCCCACCTCACCTTAATCTACTATTTTGCTTTTAATGTATACTTATTACCAGTGACACCCAGTCTCTACACCTCCTGAAGCAAATTTACTATATCATAGAATTACTCTTGTTTTTCATTCACCTATTCCCATCTTCTGTCTAGAATTTAGTATAATTCCAAAACAGCCTCTGTCCCTAATATTGCTTTGTACTAGATTGACTCCTACTTAGACCCTTTTAATACAGTACTTCTAATAAATTCATTAGCAAATCTCCCTCTTCCATCCATGTCTGCAATCTTCTGTCATAAACTACAATCGCATTAATATTTATCTCTCATCTTTTCCTCTTTAAATATATTTCAGCTTTCTTGTCATCTCACTATACTGCTCATCCATGTCAATATTCCTCAAGCCTATACTGTTAAACACCCACACATCTCAAAATTACCTATAATCCTACAGATTCAACAAAATATATTATTCTACATTTCAATTTCTACCTTCCTCTAATAAACCCTCCCAACTTCCTATCTTAATTAAATCCTTACCCTGTATTCCTCATTCCATCTGTTTCTTATATTTCAGAAATGTTTCTCCTTCAATTCCTCATACTAATACCTCTTCTCTTACTTGTACACCTAGTGTTCTACCAACACCCATTACTCTCACATTTCCAGTAAAACTTCTACTTCTGGACCTCATCTCTCAATCACACCCCATATACAACACCTTATCTATATCAGCACGCATATATCCTACTGTTTAAGTATAATTATTCAAAGCAACAGCTATTTATTCAAAATTGGGTATTAAACATAAAATCAAACAAATATTCCTCTGCCTGTACCCTTACACATCCATAACCATAAACCTTAGAAGTGACAGCCACCCAAACCCAGACACAACTCAACATATTCAGACACCAGACAGCATATCCCAGCAGCTTCCATATTGCTGCCACCTTACCCACAGTCCCAGCCTGGTCTTCATATATACCATTCTAACTTACAAAATATTTCTAACAGACTGCCTTAAGTGCATGCATGGATAGCCCTAAATAATCTAGATAGCTTAGTTACCACAAAAAAGTGTCCTTTCATGTTCTAACATTATTAGATTAAACAGAGAAAAAAGTTGTCATTGTCACTATTAATATAAAATCACTCTACATATCTTCCTTTTGCAGCATACCCTGCCAACTTTCTTTATATCAGATATCCTACTAACCATATTAAAACTAAACACTGTCTAGAGCACCACTCACTCTCACACACTCAAGTGAAGTGTGCCACGCCAGTTTTGCGTTTTGGCGCCAAGTGTTCAGTCACCTTCAAAAGTACAAAAAAAACAACCTACCTTCTCTTCTTGTAATAATACCAACACCATACGCACCACCACCAGTCCAGTCCTTCCACCACTCACCACACGAAACACAATGGTTTGGTTTGCTCCTGAGCATGAAATCATCAAATTCCACTTCCAGCAATGTCCAGTTGCAACTACACGAACGCGAATAACGCGCGATTACTTAAGGAGGAGTTTGAGGCTTGTCGAGTTGTCGTCATGTCAGACTCGCGTCAGTCATGTGACTGCCTGGCACGCCATCTCCAGTAACAGTTCAGGCTACGGGGAAAAAACAAAGTAAGTGGGGGAAAAAAAAAGTCAGTACAGCGAAAAAAGAAAAAAAAGTGTGTATAGCGCTAAGTGTGTATAGCACTAAGAAAATCCAGGGGGGTGCAAGTGCACCCCCTTGCACCTGCCTGCGGGCGCCCTTGCACAGATATAAGGCAAAAATCTGGACATTCTGCAAAAATCTGGTCAGTTGAGAGGCATGACAAGAATGGAGGAGCCACTGATTATGTCATATCAAATACTGTACGTTAAGAAATGTTTTGGAACTACAGCCAACAGTACTTATTGCAGCACAGCAATTTGTAAGATATAACTTGCTAGTCTAAGGTAATTTGTATGCATTGATATTAGTAAGTCAAATAAATGGGACTGTAAAGTGACAACGTTTCCATAATCCCAGAATGATAAACTGATGCCTTACTTGCATTCCTGACTGATGGCGCCAAGTAGCTAAGTCATAAACGTGTCATAATCCTTTGTTAATGTAGGCATATTTTTTTGCTATACAGCCATACCCCATCATCACTTTCTAGGCCCATGTGTGGCTGCTGCAGCCTCTTGTGTGTGCTGCTAATTAACTGCCATAGTCATTGAGTTGTTGCTGGAGAAGGGGGTAGGTGTACTATGACTGGTTGTATAAAGCAGGATTTGTTAAAGGTTTTGCTAGCCACTTTTTAAATCATATTTTTAATTACCATAGTGATATAAGAACATTATATATGGGTGTCTGGAAAAATATTCAATCCAGCACTTGCATGCCTGCAATGGCTGTAGTGTTGGATAAAGGTGCATAGGCATGTCATTGTTGTGCCATTGTGACATGCATACTGTACACTTTGTAGGGGTGGCCATTTGTGCAATCAGTATTAAGCACTACCATTTACTATAGGTGGGGTCTGTTTCCATACTTGGGGTATTCAAGCTTGATAAGTAATGCACTCTGGCCAAGCAATGCAGTATTTACCTAGTCAGCACCTGCACTCTGATCTGTGGTCTGATGGGTTATGAACCAGGATGTCCTTGCAATGAAATACCTTACTTTTACTTGAATAACTGCCACGGGATGTTGAATAACCAGCCCAAGCTGCAACAAAGTTAGGCAGACACTGCTTCAGTTTTATATTTTTATTCAAAGCATGAAACCACAGCACCACAGAACAATAATTAGTGTTGTACTGTAAAGTTCTAGATCAAACAAAAGTTCAAACTAACTAGAAATGGAAGCTTGGATGAACCAAAATGAGGCATGCTTGATAATGAACAGGGGCAAAGTGGGTATCAGGAAGTTGTAGTGGTAAAGCAAGTAGGCAGAAAAAGTGAGTTAAGTATGTGAGTTATAACCATACTTATGACCTTGTAGTGCACAGACAAAGCTGAAGGGGCATATCCTCTTCCTCTTTGTCTGCAATGAAGTGATCATACTTGATTGTTTAGTTTTTGATGTGCGAGTCATAACTGAGATGAATTATAGTCTCTGGGGTGCCTTCTGTGTGGAGTCTGCATGTCCTCCTTGCGTTCGTGCGGGTTTCCTCCGACGTTACAAAGGCATGCATCTGGAGTATTTCTCCCCGGGCCTCTGCTGAAAACTGGCTTTGTTCCAGTCGGACTTTCCTGGTTAACAAATATAAAGTAAAATAAAATAAATAAATAGTCATGAAGTGTTTAGTTACAAAATGCTTGTGCTATTCCGTGTAACTTTACAAATGTGTGAATTGACCCACAGTCTGATCTGGAGTCAGATGCCTTATCTATTAGGCCACATGGGCAAAATCAATTATGCTGATCACCATGGCAGGACTTGAACGTTTGATCTAAAGACATAATAAATACCTTCCAAGATGAAACAAAACAAAAACAACAAAAACAAGTCAAGCAGTACAATCGCCTTGCTTTTAATGAAAAGTACAACTGGTACCTCGGTCATTTGCCTTCTCAGGATAAAGTATACTGCACGGCAACAACTTTTATAGAGGTGGAACCCAATCATTAATTAATTACATAATAAAACAATTAACAATCTTAAAGTGTCCACAATGTGCAAAATTGCTATAAATCACAGTCTTGAGTCATATGCTGCTGATAAACAACAAACAGATACAACAATAATTCACAATTACAAAATACCTACAAAAAAATCATATTAGGAATTCAAGTTGACTTCTGAATTAAGGCCCCTAGGATGTAATGTCTTGTAGTTAAGAACCCATTTACTTTCTAATTCATTTTACTTAACTAACATAGTCACCTCCTCACACTAAAGAAAAAAGTGGCATCAAAACCTGAATGAGCCTCGTGGTAGCGTTCGGCAACAGGTTTTTAAAATTACAATTCCTAATGTCACCCAAATGTTCCATAACATGTATCTTGACATTTCTGTTGATCTGCCCACATACCACTTAGCGATACTACACCCACAGCCAATGATATAAACAAAAACACATGAGTCACAATAACATTTGTCCCCAGAAATAAAATTTCCGCCATTTATGTTAGTATTTAACAAATTCCTGACTTTACTGCACACCTTGCAATGCCCACATGCAACATTCCTGGCAATGGAAACCACATCAGCAAAAGTCCAGGTTCAGGCATTCTGAAAGACGTACTTCCATCATGTGTGATTTCTCTGCATCTTTGGCCAAGACTTCCTCCCATAAAAAAAAAAAAAAAGCATCTCTTTCAAAAATATTCCAGCAAGAGATATTGTGGTTTCATCTGATCATTTGGATGTCCGTGGTGAAGGATCGGCTTTTTTTTTCAAAATGGTCAGGGAAGGGGGGTGTCGCTGTCCTACTTTGGACACAATAGAAGAGTCTTCATGGGTTCTGTTCAAGCAGCTTTATTTTATACAAACACATTACAGTAGAAGTTTACTGACTTTAACTTAAGTAACTTATATAAAAACTAACTGTTGGAATCATGCATGCTTACTCTCTGGCTGCACTCTCAAAATGGCACTAGGAATGGCACGTGCCTGACATTTATACATGCATGTTACGTCTTTGACATGCTTCTTAAAGACATAGCACATGACACATGCACTCTGATCTACATCCTCCCTCTTGAAAAATAAAACATGCAATGTTATGAATCTGGCATGCAGATATCACACACAATTCTCTATCAAGCATTTACACAAAATAAGATACATATATACACGGTTAAGTCCATGTTGCTGCATATGTCATACTGGGCTTGGATACTCGTCCATATCATGTAACATAAAACTGGCAATTGGACTTAACAACTGGAGCTGTCTCTGTAAAATGTTCGGTATTAGAATTGTCTTAAATATCTTAAGGAATGGAATCAGAGATAGGAACACACTCTGGAATGGGAACAGCATTTGGTTCACTCTGAGATCTAAAGTCGTTGTCATTAAAACAATGTTGTAATGATGACTCTGGTACAGGAAACGAATGTCTGCAATTTCTCCTGTACTCCAAACCCTCGGATTCTACCAGGTAGGATCTCAGCTTGGCACATATACCTGTAACCTGACCAATCCAGTCGAACCCTTTCTCTGTTTGTATTCTCACTGTTTCTCCTTCCCTTAACGGAAGAAGAAATCTGCTCAATTTGTTATAACTGGACTTCTGGATCAAATGCTTCTTGAATAGTTGAGCCTTTATGGTTCTGTTGCTTTTTAGATTTAGGCCTCACTAAACTGGAACTAATAGGTAGTTTTATTCTGGTTTGCCTGGAAAGAAGTCTTTGAGCAGGTGAGCCAAGAATATCGTCACTGGGTATGTTTCTGAGATTAAGTTAATTCAAATGGACATTGGATTTGTCACACTTTGACCTTTCAAGTAATTGCTTTTTTTCACTTTGCACTGCATGTTCAGTTAGACCATTTGAATGTGGATATTCAGGACTACTAGTAACATGCACAAAGTCCCACTCTCTTGCAAATTTCTGAAATAACTGACTAGTAAATTGAGTACCATTGTCAGAGATAACTTTGTGTGGACTACCATGGACTGAGAAATGGCATTTCAACTTAGTAATAACAGTAGTGGATGTTAAGTTAAGTAGTAAGTTAATCTCAAACCAGTTCGAATAAGAGTCTACCAATACCAAGTAGTGTTGATTGTTCCGCTTGAAGATATCAGTGGCTACTGTTGATAAAGGTAGTTCAGGGACTTGACTTAGCTGAAGTGGTTCTCTTTGCACATGCGGTCTAGTACTATTGCATACTGAACACGGAAGTACTTTATCAATGTCTTGCAATAATGAAGGCCAAAAGACTAATTCTCTCACTCTTCTCTTAGTGGATGAGGACCCTGGGTGACCACAATGCAAAATCTGGATATATTCTTGATGTAAAGAAGCAGGAACAACAATTTTAGGACCTCTGAAAATAATGCCATCTTCCATCAACATTTTATCTCTGTAAGGAAAATAGGTTTGCACTTCAGATGGTACACTAGATTGATTTGAAGGTAATCCAACATTAATGTAGTGATTGAGCTGTTGCAAAATAGGATTGTCTTTGTGTGATCTCTTAACTCATAAAGCCTAGTTGTAGAAACATTATGCACTGCCATTACATCAAAGTCATAATTCTCTGCGTCAAGCTGTTCCATCGTATTTCTGGGCGATCTGAATAAGGTATCAGCCAGATAGAGTGGTTTTCCTTTTGTATAGACCATTTTGAAGTTGTACTTTTGTAATTTGAGTATCATTCTTTGTAATTTTGCTGGACCAGAATGCATAGGCTTTTTTAGAATAGTAACTAGAGATTGGTGGTCACTTTCAAGCTGAATAGCTCAAACATAAATATATTCATGAAACTTGGAACATGCAAATACTATTGCCAAAAGGTCTTTCTCAATTTGAGCATACTGTATCTCAGTTTGTGTAAGTGTTCTAGATGCATAGGATACTGGTCTCCCCTCTTGAATTATAACTGCACCTAGACCAAATTTTGATGCATCACAGGGAAAGAGTGACTGGTTTGTTCACATCATAGTATCTTAATGTAGGTGGGGCAGAACATTTTTGCTTGAGGTCTTCAAATGCCTTCTTGTGGTGGTCCAACGATGACCATGCAACATTTTTGCACATCAGATCTCTTAAAGGTGCTGTCAACTCACTGAAGTTTGGTATAAACTTGCCCAAATAGCTGACCATGCCTAGGAAACTGTAGAGCCTGAATATTGTCTGGTGCTGACATCTCAAGGATAGCCACTTGCTTGGTCAGATATGGTCTCAAACCAGTACTGGTAAACAAATGACCTACATATGTAACTTCTGGTAGCCTGAATTTGCACTTCAGAGGATTGAGCTTTAAATTTACTTCATGTTCTCTGTCAAGAACTCTCTTTAGGTTTCTGTCATGTTCTGCTTCACCATTGCTTCCAACAATAAATCATCTACTATTATGGCAATGCACCCTACCATGGACATTTAGAGGACCCTTTAGAGTCCCCCCCTTTAAGGAGATCAGAGAGATTGAAAACAAAAACACCTGTACAATATTATTCTTACAACCAAGGGAGGATACCAGTGAGGGGGAGATATTTGATAAAACAATAGATAGTTTACATAAGGAGGATGACAGAAGTTTAGGTATAGTGAATAATGGTGAAAAAGATGAAGAACAGATAGTTAGGGAATGGTTTTAAATACGCTTATAAAAAATTTGCATTTTTAATTATAGTAATTTAGAGGTGAACCTTTTTTTAATTATTAAAGGTCTTAAATTTATCCCTAGTAAAAAAAAAATTGAGATTAGCAATGTGTTTATAATAGATCTCAAACTTTTCCTTAGGAAGAAAAATTTAGAATTAACACAGTTTTGGGGAGAAAAGGACACAGGGGAAGAAGTTACGTTGAGGAAGAGAAGTACATATAGCCCACCCCTCCATTCACAATTAAAAAAAACTTTGAAACACATTTAGAGAAAGAATTAAGGGAAAAAATGAGGGAAAATAAAGTGACTCCTAATTTATCAATAGAAGAAACAAAATTATTAGAAGATTTAAGAGGTAATAAATATTTGAGTGAAGAAGCTTGACAAGGGGGGTGGGATTGTGCTAATGGATCCTATTTTATATGTAGCCAAAATGATGGATTTTTAAATGATGATAAAAAACTATGAGTTTCAAGAAATTAAATAAATATTGCTTATTATAGGATTAATTTTGCATTAAGAGAATTGCATAAGGATGAAATGATAGATGGAAATACATTTAATTATTTAGTTATAGAACAACCAGTAATACCATCATTTTTCAGAATACTGAAAGTACATAAGAATGTGATGGACCTACTTTTTAGACCTATAGTAAATGCAAATGGGTCTAAAACCTAACCTTTAGCTAAATACTTAGATTTTAAGCTAAAAAAGATTTGGGTTCAACTAAGTGGCATTTTAAAAGATTCATGGGATTTTTTAAGGACTATTAAAACAGAACTTTATAAAGAAGATATTTTTTGTCACTATAGACATTCAAGATTTATTTAGTTCAATTCTTCACAATATTGGTCTTGAATGGTTCAAAGAGGCAACAAACAAATGATCAATTCAAAGTATGTTTAGAACTCATGGAATTAGTTTTGAATAATAATTTCATATTTTTTGAATGAGAATTTTTTAAGATGATAAGTGGGGTGGCTATGGGAACCTGCCGCTCCCCCACTTATGCTAATATAGTATTATCAATATGGGAGGAGAAATGCATTTTTAATTCCAGGTATGCAAAAATTGGAATTTATATAAGAGGTACCTGGATGATATTTGTATTTTTTGGACAGGATCAGAAGATGAGCTTAGTGAGATCTTAGAATATATTAATCATACTGCTGAATTTTTAAGATTTACCCACCATATAACTAGAGAAAGAATGAACTACCTAGATGTCATGATTCATAAGGTAGATGAGGTTAAAGGGTTTAAATCCACAATGTATAGAAAAAATACATTTTCTAACTCATATTTATATTTCACTAGCACCCACCCCTTCAAACAAGAAAAGAATATTAAAAGGGCACAATTCATTCAGGGTTCTAGAATGACGTCTGAAGATAAGGATTTTTTGAGGAGTGTGAAAAGTTAAAAAAGATGTCTTTGGAAAGGAAATATCCAAAAAAATTGATAGAGGAAGTCATGAAAGAGGTAAGAGAAGGAAGACAGGGTAAGTTCAGACCAGTTTTGGGAATGGGAAGAGAGAGTCCCATAAGAAAAGAATCAATGCCAATACTGGATCAAAATAAGGGTAAAAGATGATGGATGCAATGGTTATAAGGAGGCATTTGTAATAAATTTTAATAGCAACACATATCATTAAAGAGAATATTAGTAATAATTCAGAGAAGGTTTCCCATTTCTCTGGATTGGAAAGAATTTTTAAGGTACTCACAGTTTATGTTTAGAAAGGGGTATAATGTCAAGGAAATTTTGGAGAATGACAAATACAGGAATAGGTTAAATACTACTAATAGGAGAACTGGCACATATATATGTGGAGCATGTTCCCAGTGCCCACATATAAGTAACAAAGAAATAATATATTTGCCAGCAAGGGATATATTTTTTTGGAGTCTACATGCTTTATTAATTGTGGAAGTATGGGGGTGATTTATGTGGCATTATGTAAAAAATGTCATGCTTTCTATTGTGGGGAAGATGACACAAAAACTAAAAAGAAGAATTTATGAACACCTACATGACATTCAGAATGAGAAAGTAAGGAATGCCCTTTATAAACATACTACAATCTGTTCACAGGCCTCATTTACCTTTTTTGTACTTGAAAAGAGAGAACAAGATCCAAGAGCAGGACCATGGAAGACTAGGATTGAGTTCAGGGAGTTATACTGGCAGCTAGTATTGGAGGCCAACAGAACCCCTGGACTGAATGAGTCAGTTTCTCTGACCCGTGTTTTAAAATTAAGGGCAGCAAGGTTCTGAACTGAATAAAACAGTGGATAGGGGGTCAATAACTTTCTTTTGGGTTTCAAACACGTTCACATTTCATTTTTTTATTATGGTATATATGTACTTTTTATAGATAACTTATCAGTTTTTAAATGTAATTTATAGGTTTGGTCACAGAGTGGCAGTGTTACACTGTGTTAGACATAGGAAAAATGTATATACCTATATACGCAACATATTTATATACACATTTTTATAGAATTTTATAGAACTTTATCTGTTTTGCATATAGTGTTTTTAGGATTTGTCTGATGGTATTTAAGTTTGTTTATTAGTAAAAGTTTTTATTGTTTTATTTTTAACAAATGCTTACACTGCAAAGACTGAATTATTGAATGTTTTTTTAAGAAACTTTTATTCTTAATTAAGTCTGATTTATTCATTTTGTTTTAAGGCAGGGTTGAGTAAAGAGTGAGGGTTTTGATGAATGGACTATCTAATGAATCTGTGGTGTACAGAGGAAAACGTGGTGATCAGGTTAATGTATTAATAAAGTGTTTTTTGTTTTTTGCTCTCCGTTTTTTTATTTTATTTTGAAGAGTTATATATTTGTGATTAGTCTTTATTGGCTCTCAGTGCCTTAGTGTGTTATGGTGTGTATGACAGGAAAGAGTGACTGGTTTGTTCACATCATAGTATCTTAATGTAGGTTGGGTGGTAATTTTCTGCTTGAGGTCTTCAAATGTCTTCTGGTGGTGGTCCAACAATGACCGTGCAACATTTTTGCACATCAGCTCTCTTAAAGGTGCTGTCAGTTCTCTGAAGTCTGGTATAAACTTACCCAAATAATTGACCATGCCTATGAAACGCTGCAGAGCTTGAATCTTGTCTGGTGCTGACATCTCAAGGATAGCTGCTTGCTTGGTCGGATCTGGTCTCAAACCAGTACTAGTAAACAAATGACCTACATATGTAACTTCTGGTAACCTGAATATGCACTTCAGAGGATTGAACTTTAAATTTACTTCACATACTCTGTCTAGAACTCTCTCTATGTTTCTGTCATGTTCTGCTTCACCATTGCCTCCAACCAATAAATCGTCTACTATTATGGCACAAGGATAACCCAAAAAAATATTGCTCCATTGCACACTGAAAGACTTCACTTGCAGAATTTATTCCAAATGGCATCCTTAGACATCTGCATCTGCCAAATGGGGTACCAAAAGTGGTTACTAATGAGGATTTGCAATCAAGCATCACTTGCCAAAATTAACTTTTTGCATCCAAGATAGAAAAAACAGTGACATTCAGTATTAGGGCTGCGACCTCTTCAACTGTGCGCATTGGATTATGCATTCTCTTCAATGCTTTGTTCAAATCTCTTGGGTCAATACATATTCTGATTTCGTCTTTTCATTTTTTGTAAGCTGCTACCATAGATGACACCCATTCAGTTGGTTCTGTAACTGGACAAATTACGTCTTGTTGCACCATTTTATCTGAGCCTTGACTTTATTGTGCATAACTATTGGAACTTTTCTTGCCAGTCTGACCACTGGAGTAACCTCTGGTTCTAACTTCATAGAATACACAACTGGAAGTTTACCCAACTTGTCACCGAAAACATCAGCATTCTCTGAGAAAATGGCTTCAGAAAAATTGGAACTAGGAGATGCACTTGTGTGATGAACTTCTTTGGTAATAAAAAGCAGATTCATTCTCAAGCTGTCTTTGAGACCCAGTAAAAACTGTACTGGCCTTCTGACTACATAGAAGAACAAGTTGTAACTGTTCTTGGCCAAATAACATGAAAGCATCATTGAGATTTCAGTTTGAATTTCTTCACCTCCATAAGCAACACGTTTCACACTACTGGCCACATTGAGTTGTTCAATAGCTCTCACATTAGTAAATGTGTCTGCTGATATAACATTACACTTTGAACCAGTGTCTACTTTGAGCGCTATGGATTTACCATTGATCTGGACAGTACAAAATACTTCGCTCTTTGCCAATAAATTCACTACATCAACTCTTCCACCAAGAACTGATGCACCATCTACATAGGAAGTGGATTGCTTTATCTATCCTTGATCAACTTGCTTTTTTGTGTGACCTTTCTTTACAATTGTGTGAAGTTTATATGATTTGCAAAACCTTTGAAAATGGTTCCATTTTTTTACACTTGTGACACTGCTGACCAAATGCTAAGCATTTCTCTCTTTTAGACTCATGATTTGCACCACAATTGCAACAGTTAACAATAAAGCTGGACTTGGGCTTTGCTGATTCATGCTTGTACTGCACTGAGGATGCTCCTTCAACTGAACTAGCCTTAGAACTTGCTGGAAAGCTAAGTGGTTTCCCTGGTGAGCCAGCAGGGGTGGTCCCTGCCATGTGCTTAAGCCTACTTTTGTTTGCCATGTGTTGCATACTATCTACATTTGCTCTGGAGCCTGTTGAAACTATGCTCTTGTCACTTGCAAGCATACTTGTGCGTTTTTCTGTCACTTCATGGATCTGGCAAATCTCTATGTATTTACTCAATGTCAAATCAGTGTCATGAAGCAAGATCTTTCTCACAGCAGAACCTATTAATACCAAGCATGAGCCTGTCCTTTATTAACTCATCTTTTAAGTCACCAAACTGACACGTTTTAGCTTTGTCTCTCAGGTCAGTTATATAAGCTGCAAAAGTTTCCCTGGTTTCTGATTTCTTGTGTAAAACAAATGCCTCTCTAATATAATATTTGTCTGGGGGTTACACAGCTCTCTGAACTTGCACTTCAAACATTCTGGGTCTTCCCTTGATTCAGCCTGTACAACAATATGACAATTTTCACCTTCTCCCTCATATACTGCTGGTGCATACACGAATGAACGCTCTCTTTCTATGGCCTCTGACCCAGCTAAGTTTAACACAATGGAAGCCTTGGTGCATCCATCTTTATCTAATTAACTGCTTATATAAAAATATCATATTCTTGCTCAAATATTCTCCAATTCTCTGTAATATTCTGATCAAATACAAGTGGTAAGGGCTTTCAAAATCCATCTGCCATATTAACATATACCAGTGAAGGGTTTTTGCAAATAAGCACAAACACATACACATACACCGATGCCAGTATTTTGTAACTTTGCCCAATAGCACAACAAGCCTCTGTATAACTGAACTTTGTGAAATAAGTTTCTCTTGGGCACTGTGATACTCCTGAAATTACTGTATTGCAAGAAATCACCTCTTATTAGTGTAAGAAACTTATCAAACAACTCCACAATACAAGCCTCTATGTAACTGGACTTTGCAAAATAAGTCTCTAGGGCATTGTAATACTCTTGAAAGTATTGTCTTCCTAAAGTAATTTATCATCATTTTAAGAAACATTTCAAATAACTTCACAATGTGAATGAACTGGGCAAGAGAAGCTCAGAGTCAATAACATTTTGAAGTAATTGCACTTGCAAATAAACTATACACAGCATACTGAAATTTCTCCAAAATGGTAGTACCTTGTTAGACAACTCTTTACAGTGCAAGAAACACAACTGTAATGGCAGCACTTTTTGAAAAGACATACCCAGCACAAGAAACTTTTTGAAATGGCTATACTTTGACTGTACTTCACAAAATAGTTGCACTTTGCACACAAATAAACTCTTTGGAATACATACACAGTAATAAGCACACAGCTGTAGTTATGCCCAAAGCACAGCACTTGGCTAAAAACATACAGTTGCCTTGCTTTATTTACACTTAATGTGCCCCTTTTTGCCCTTATTACATTTGTTTTGCTCATTTAATCTCTTTTCATGCCCATTATACTTTTATTGTGCTTGTTTTAATCTAAACATGCCCATTTTGCCCATAAACATTACTGTTTTGCCCTTAAACATGCCCATTTTGCATTAAACATGCTCATTTTGCTTTAAACATGCCCATTTTGCCCTTAAACATGCTCGTTTTGTTTTAAACATGCTCATTTTGCTTTAAACATGCTTGTTTCATTTTTCTGATAATCGTTTTCTCAAATGTCATCATTTTAAACATTTCCCTTAATTAAGAAACATTTTTGTGCCTCCCGCTTGTTTAATAATACAGTTTGTGCCCTTGTAATGCTCCATTTTACCTTTTTTTATAAAACAAGTAGTTTGTGTATATTTTCATTACCTTTGATTCTTTTCTGGATATTTTTTGTGCTCATTTCTCTTAGTTTACCTTCATGGTCATCTCTGCACCTCATGGCTCCATATCTTATTTTCTGTGATACCGGATCTGACACCATGTCACTCTCCTACTTTGGATACAATAGAAGAGTCTTTGTGGGTTCTGTTCAAACAGCTTTATTTTATACAAACACATCACAATTGAAGTTTACTGACTAACTTAAGGAACTTATTTACAAACTAACTGTTGGAATCATGCATGCTTACTCTCTGGCTGCACTCTCAAAATGGCACTAGGAATGGCACGTGCTTGATATTTATACATGCATGTTACATCTTTGACATGCTTCTTAAAGACACAGCACATGGCACGTGCACTCTGATCTAGAGGAGGGATTTTCAAGATGGCTGCACATTGAGGAACAGCATAATTCTAGCTCTCCCAGTGTGAAAATAGAAATTCAGCAGAGAAGGCCAGTAGACTTGTGTTTATGGGTAAATTTCAGTAACTGGCTAGTAAGTGTAGTGTCTGGATACCAGGAAAAACAAAAAACAGAGGACCCAGAAACAAATCAGCTACAAAAAGTGAGGAAGAAACACTGACTGAGGAAAGTTCTGCAGCTGTTCAGCAAACAGCAATACAATCTCCAGATATGAATTCCAGTAAACTACAGGAAGATATAAAACAACTGCACACAGACCTGGTTGAAATAAATGAAACACTGATGGAATATATCAACACAAACAACAAAAGGTTGGAAAAATGGAAGAAGCTTTAAACAGATATTAAGATGAGGTGATAAAGCTGCAAAACTCAGAGGCTAAAATGCAGAAAAGGCTGGTCGAATATGAGACTGCTCAGGAAGAGATGTTTCAAAGAATACTAGAATTAGAGGACAGAGCAAGTAGGGATAACTTGAGATTTTCAGCTATACCAGAGAATCTGGAAAGAACAGACTTCATTAATTTTATGAAAGCACAAATAAGCAACTGGACTGGTATTCTACATCAGAAGTTGCTAGTTGAAGGGCACATTGTGTGTATGCTCCAAACCTAGCTATGAGAAAGCACCTTTAATAGTAAAGATGCAATCCTACCACCAGAAGGAGTTGATTCTGACAAAACTGTGGCAGAAGGACAAAGTACTAAAAGTGGGAGACAGCAACATGTCTGTGGATTATTATCAGATAATCTCTGATTAATTTTATTTAACATTTGTTTACCGGAAAGTCTGACTTGGAACAAAGCCAATTTTCAGCAGAAGCCCAAGGAGAAATGCTCCAGATGTATGTCTTTGTAACATGGGAGGAAACCGGAGTACTCAGAGAAAACCCACACACAAATGCAGGGAAGACATACAGACTCCACACAGAAAGCACTCCAGCCGGGAATTGAACCAGAGAATCTCTTGCTGTGAGGTGACAATGCTACCGCTGCACCACTGTGCCATCCAGTGATTACTCATTGTACACCAGGCAGAAGAGGAGCAAATTTATTCCAGTATTCAGGGAATGTCGAGGTGCAGGTATTAGATTTAAACTGCTATACCCAGCTGTCTTCAAGGCGTTCTTCCCTGGAAGGACAAAATCATTTTTTGATGAAGTACATGCTAAGGAAGAAATACAAAATTTGTCCACCAAAAAGTAAGCTGTGAAACAGGAGGAAATTCTGCTTCTTCTTCTTCTGTTAATAAAGGCCACAGAGAAACTGTACCAATAAAAACCTTATCCAATGTTTCAACAGAAAATATTGGAGAGAAGGAAGGGAGCATGAGAGTTGACTAGAAGAAATGAGAGTACATTGGAAATGAAGCAGAGATAGGATTTGGGATATGGAGATGAACAGGAATAAAACCAGTAACGTAATGTTGGTTTACAATGCAATAATTATATATGTAAAACATGACAGAAGAAAATCTGGAAATATTGGACTTTTTCAGAATTTATTGGACTTGTGGGGGACCCTAAAGCATATGCCCTGTCATTCACTTTCGGAAAAGTGCTTTGAGGAGGGGAATGGAAGGGAGAAAGTTAACTGTGAGTAAAGATTTTTTTCTTAAATAGCACTATTTTTGTGGTGTGTGGCTTTCTTTACATGCTATAAAGTAAAGTTTCAGTTATTTTAAGTGTAGTAGGGATTGTAAACAGGTGCTGCAGTTCTTTTATTTTTCTTTTCCTGCTCCCTTCTTCTCTCCTTCTTCTTGTTCAGTTTTAAGAAATGTAAGCAGTGAAATGTAAAAGAAAAAAACTGGTTAAAAAAGCATGACAAGAGAAAAATGTATATACTTTTTCTCATTCTTGCATAGTGGAATGACTGGATTAAGGACCTTAGATTGATTTGGTAGTTTTAAAAGAGACTAAGTAAATGAAAACAAATATTGAATATTATGAGACTTTTGTCTAGCAAATACATGTTTGCTTACTAGCAATTCTGCAGCTGGCCTTCATGTTTCCATGGAAACAATCTGATAAAGAGAAACTGGATGTCTGGTTCTCATATCTCCATGGAGACAAGCTGATAAAGAGAATTTGGCTACAGTCTGATGGAAAATGATTGGCTGTGTAAAAAAAAAAAAAGAAAAGAGACATTGGATATGACATAATGTTCTCTGAAAACATTCAGGGGGTTTCGCAGCTGGGAGAGCTATAAAGCAAAGACAAAAACAATTAGCACTTAGTAGAAGCACAGGCTGCAACATGCGTTTTAGCATGTATAACCATTCTTTTAGGTTAATTCAGTCTATGAGTGTGGCTGTCAGTTTGGGACTTTTGTTCCTATTGGGAGGGTAAAACTTCAATATTTGAAGATGTACATAGTTTTGTCTGTTAGTATTAAGTTGATAGGTTTTGGGGGGTATTGGGGCATGTTTGTTTTTTTTTTTGAGGGCTTTTAATAAAATAAAAAGTTTTGTAAGATGTGACATAGGCTCAAATGGATATGACAAGAAAAAACTGTATCCACAAAACACACAGTTGCAGAATTACCCATTCTAAAGACTTAAACCTTGCCTGTGATATAAATAGGACCTGCTGGAGAGATAGGTATGTATCCCAGAGACTACCCCATCTATGACACAGGGTCCCCATCCATGTGAAGCAGAGTTCCTCCCTAACCCAATTCAAGTGCAATTTGGAGAATTGGATGAAAAACTGAAAAGTCATCCCTGGTTTGACACCTATGTCTCTAATGCAAACAGGTAACCTGTAAATGGTTCATCTCCCAGGCACATGCTTACACTTGTCAAGGGTATCAGAACTTGTCATATATTTGGGATGCATGGCTAGGCTTAAAAAGGCCCTTGTGGTCGTTAGCCTAGTAAACACCTATGAACCTATAAAAGTTCAACCTGCCAGTGTATACATGCAACACAAAAGCTGGAACTAGACATTTAACAAAAATGGTGCTATACATAAAAGGTGGGAATAATTACTTTTTAATGCAATGATATTTTCTGTGATGTCTTTAAATGTCAATGATCTCAAAGATAAATACAAAAAAGAAAGAGTAGTGAACTGTATTAAAACATGTAGAGTGAAAATAGCTATGTTACAGAAGACACACTTAGAAAGAACTGAACGTATGAATTTGATAAATGTTTTCAGGATGGTTATTCAGCAGAACACCTGGGACAAAGGAAAAGAGGAGTACTTATATTAATTGTAAGAGGAGCTCCAATAGTGATAGAAGAGGATAAAAAAGATAATAATGGCAGATTTGTAATGCTAATGGGCTACTGGCAAAAAAGGAGGATTATACTAGCATGTATTTATATTCCACCAAAAACTGCTATAATGGAGCTTAAGAAAATTCTAGGAGAAATAATCAGTTTTCAGCAAGGAATATTACTTATAGCTGGGGATTGGAATGTGATTTACCACACTGAAGATGTGTCTGGGGGCCCAGAAGGGCAAAGTATCACAAAGAAGGGTAAATGTTTGAAAGAAATTATGAAAACATTTGGCATGGAAGATGTGACTTCAGTAATTGGAGTTCTGAGTGAATTTACACATCATTCCTCAAGATATAAAACTGGGCTAGGCTAGACAGAATTTACATTTCATAAGAACGTGCATTTAATTGAAGGTCTTAATATGCACCCAATAACTATTGCAGATCATAATGAAATAAAAACAAGACACTGGCAATTTCCAACCTATCTGTTGAAGAGAGAGGAATTTAAGGAATGGCTAGTGGAGATTATTCAGGAGCCATTAGAAAGGCTAGAAATTTCTTCTGAAAACATAGCTAGGGAGTGGGATAAGATTAAGGTGGGGTCTAAAAATGGGTGGAAATATAAGAAAGGGAGCTATAGTTAAGAAGTAAAAATAATTATTTAGAGGGACTGACAAATGTGAAAGTATTGTAGAATAGGGGGAATCTCACAGAGCAATAAGAGGATCAAGTGCAGAATGCTAAGCAGAAAATAAGGGATTACCTGGATAATATGCACGAGTTTAGAAAGATTGCTGTTAAGCAACTGTTTTTTGATAATAACACTAAAGCACAAAAACTTTTTGCACAACAAGTCAGGAAACAGAAAGTAGAAAGGGCTGTCGCCAAGCTTAGGTAGCTTATAACAAGGAAGGTAACAAGCGATCCTGTACAGGTATTAGAAATATTATGGAAATTCTATGAAAGTCTGTATAAAGCAGATAAATATGGAAATCAAGAAAAGATACAAATGGGAAATGTTTATGGAAGAATTAAATATGCCAAGGTTAGCGGTAGATGAGCCTCAATTATTAATGGTTAGGATAGGAAGAGATGAGATAAAAATTGTGATGTATAACCAATCTACAGGAAAGTCCCCAGGAATAGATGGTATTCCTGTGGAAGTTTGGAAGTTAGGACAGAAATCTGATAAAGGTCTGGAAGGTTTTGTTTAACAAATTTCTAAGAGGCGGTGAAGTACCAACATCCTGGAAGAAAGCAGTGGTAGCTGTAATACCTAAAGAGGGTAAAGATACATCAGACCCAGCTTCATACAGGCCCATTTCAATACTAAACCATGATTATAAAGTGTTCATGTCTATAATGACTAAAAGAATGACAAAAGTAATGCCAAAATTGATAGATATTTATCAATGTAGTTTTGTGGAGGGAAGGTAAACATTTGACAACATTAACAGAACATTGATGATCCAGAGGGAAGCAGAATGCAAGAAAATATAATTGTTGTTGGTGGGTCTTGATGCACAGAAAGCATTGACAGAGTATGCTGGGACTTTATGAGCATGGCAATAGAAGAATGTGCATTTCCTGAAAAAATATATATATAAGGTTGATTAGGAGGATATACAAGGGATCAGAGGCAAAAATTAAAGTGGGTGTGGTTCTTTCTGATAATTTCTGCTTGAGCAGAGGAACCAGACAAGGATGTCTTCTTTCCCGTTTGTTATTTGCATTATATTTAGAGCCATTGGTAAAGAATATAAGGGTATCAGAAAAGGATATAACTGGTATGGTAGTCAAGAAAAATTTGCTCTATTTGTAGATATTGTTTTATACCTGACAAAACCAGAAAGAGACATTATACTGTCGTGGAACATTTTGAGACAGTTTCAATTATTTTTGGGATACAAAATGAATGATGCTAAAACAAAGGCAATAGAGGTAAAATATGTACCCACACATGAATCGGTTCAGCAATATCAGTATTTATGGGGACATGATAAAATGAATTAAAAATGATTCTGCTGTGGCAGCTAAGGATACTTGGGAAAAGATAAAACAAAAGACAATACAAAAACTAAGAAAATGGATGCTTTGTTATATGGATATGGATAATAAGATACAAGCAGTCAAAATGTTTTTAATCCCTTTAGTTATATAAACAGGTTAGGCATACTTTTATCAACCAGAAGAGAAGTTGTGGATAGCAATTAATAAGGAGATGAAGGACTTTATCTGTGAGGGGAAGACAGCAAGAGTCAAGTGGGAGAAGCTGATTCTTCCAGTAGAACAGAGCGGATTGGGATCACCCAATCTGAAGGGATACTTCAGAGCTACACAGTTAAGGCTCCTATACATAGCACAAGCAGGTAACTATAATTCAAAGTGTAAAGGGATGATGTTGAAACAGGGGAGAAGCTCAAAAAACAAGGAGAGACTGGGATTTTGGATGCAGGCCTTTAAGGAGAATAACAGTAATCAAACAAATATTATATCCATAAAGTAGCAGAAAATATTCTAAGAACTAAGCCAACACGGGAATGGAGAAAGGAGATTCTGCCCATAGGGATGACTGCAATTAGTGAGGTTGGTAGTATTTATAATAGGCTGAGGGATATTGTTCCAAATTTCAGAGATGTAATTATAGTAGAGAGAGCTGCCTATGCTATTAGTGGACTTGTAGATATTCAGAAGAGATCTGAGGAGCGGAGGATTCAAATATTGGTGTAGGGTTAGAGCAGATGTTGGAGAGCAGGAGATTTGTCTGGTTGGTGTATCAGTCTGTGGGCAATGATGAGTTGGGTGAATGTGGGTACTGAGGTAGTACTAACCAGTTAAGTTGTTTAAGGATGAACAGTTGTGAATTCTATGTGGGGAGTTGGTTGCAAATTTACCTATTTTATTGTAGCACACTTCAAGTTTGACTAAATCT
Organism: Protopterus annectens; assembly: GCF_019279795.1. Classification (NCBI taxonomy): domain Eukaryota; kingdom Metazoa; phylum Chordata; order Ceratodontiformes; family Protopteridae; genus Protopterus; species Protopterus annectens. Next base: position 1,092,535,980 of record NC_056732.1, read on the forward strand.
GTTTCTTTAATTTGGTGAGAATAGGGGAAGCATATAGCAGGGTAGAAAGCAGATGGGCTCTGGCAATTGCCTATCTTGTATTACTAGTTAGGAATGGTTTGATTATGTAAAGTAAGCCTAGTTTTATATGTGTCTTTCTGATAGTTTCAGCTAGGTGTATGTCAAATTTCATTTTATTGTCTATGTAGACACCAAGCAATTTTGTTTGAGTTACAGTATCTATTGAGGTATTCTTGGAGGAGTTTATTTGGAGCAATGATGAGAAGTGTAGGGATTTACCAGGGGAAAGAGCATAATTTTAGTTTAACTTGGATTAAGAATAAATTGAGAGTTAGTTAACCAAAATTCTATGTTAGAGAAGGACTGTTGTGTTTTTACCTTGAGTTGTAGTGTGGGAGCAGCACAGATTAGTGCAGAGTCATTGGCAATTCAGCACTGAACAATGTTGGCAAAATGTGTGGCAGTATGAAGTCTGTTGGTGAAAATATTGAAAAGCAAAGGACCAAGAATAGAGCACTGGGGTCCTCCCATGGTGACAGGCAAAAGGGATGAGATTTCTTGCTGTCATTTAACAGCTTACTGATGGCCAGTTAGATAACTGTGGAGCCAGGCAAGAGCTGAGTGACTGAGTTTTAGAAAGGACAGTTCTGTGAGGAGTTTGTGGTGGGTGATGGTGTGAAAAGCTTTTGACAGGTACAAGAAGATGGAGAATACTAGTTTGCCTTCATTTCTGTATTGGCTGATTGTGTTAGTGAAACTTTGGAGAGCAGTTGTGGTACCGCGATTGGGACGAAAACCACGTTGAGTATTGGATAGAACATTGTTTGATAGAAGGTAACTCATAAGCTGAGTACGAATACATTTTTCTAGGACTTTGGCTAGTGGGGATAAGATTGCTATGGGTCTGTAGTTGGAGAGCTCAGTAATGTTCCCTCCTTTAGTACTGGTATGTAGTTTTCTGATATTGAGTGGTTAATGAGAATGGAATTTGGGAAGACAATGGCATCTGCAGCTATTTTAAGGAATTCAGTAGGTAATTTATCAGCAGCAAGGGTTATAGTGTTACATTTACTAAGTCATTTTTATGGTGTTGATTTGGATAGGCTTGAAGGAGATGGAGTCTTTGGTTTCATTGGTTGGAACTGGGATAGTTGGAGGAGTATTGCAAAAGTTCTTAGAAAGTGAATGAATGTTTTTTCTTTGTTTTGCATTTAAGCAAATATTATAGTTAAAACTGTGAATATGAGAAATTGATTTACCTTTAAGTATGACAAATGAATTGTATAAGTTATTTGTTTTTCAGTCTCTTTTGTTTGTCAGTAGTCTTCCAAGTTGTGTCTGTTGCCATTCTTTTCAAATATGGGCTAGCCCATTCCATCTCCTCTATTTTGTCATAATATTTTGTGATTTTTGATGTAGGCCAAGCAGAGTCTAAATCTTCAAATGTTTTAGGACTATCTTGTAAAAAATCCCCAATCAATCTCATTACTCTCACCAAAATCAATAGTTAGAAAACTAAATTCATTGATGTTAAAATTTCTATGGTTTCCAAACAACCTTCAATAGCTCTAAAATATCATTCATGTAGTTGGACGAAAGGAGGAATTGCTTTCCCTGACCTAGATTTATACACAACTTCTTCAATAATCAAAACAATATCTCTGTTAGTGGATCCATTATATTCAGCTAAATGGAAGAATTACTGGGAAGTAATATGTATGGATACATTTATTAGGCCCCAATCTCACAAAATAAATATATTCAACAATCCCTATACTTGGATATTAAAAGATCTCCTCACAACATATAATTTGCCAAAACATTCAACTAGCTATATTTCAACTCTTATAAATAATTTTAGGAACTTTATGTATAAATATCCAATATATAATGAATGGTATTTTCTCCTAGATCCTATTGTCTATACACATTGAATTATTTCTTCTTCTGATCCCATTAAAATATTGGTATTCAAAGAAAACAAATTAATATATTGGTTTCAGATAATGTTAAATAATGAAATTAAAACTACAACTTTATTCAAGAGTTTGAATTAGATAATAATTTTTGGCTAGAATTACAAGAATATAGGTAATTTCTATTATATAAGTTTAACTTAATATCTCCTACCAATAAACATCAGTTCCATTGTTGTTGAACTATGTAGTTCTGAATATACAGCATAAAACAACATCCAAAGGCAAGTTATCACAGATAATATAAGATTATTAGAGATGAAACATATAGATGCTCTGAATGTCTATGGAACTATTATATTTCTGTTAATAATGAACAACCCACTGAACAAGATAGAAAGAACATTTTAGAATCTGCTAGTAGAAAACTTTCTTCACTTAGATGGAAGTTATACACATGGACATTTATGTATAGGTCATTTTACACACCTCTTATTATGAGCAAGATTACTAAAAAGAAAATTTATGTAAAAGATGTAAAATAGTAAAGGACGCAGATTGGACACACGTGTTTTATGATTGTAAGGAATTAAAAGGCTATTGAGGAAAAGTAAATGAATTTTTACAAGCTATATTCACTAATAATTTTACTTTAACTAAATCTATGGTCCTCTTCAGCACTCCTATACATTACAATGTTAAAAATGCTCACCTTGTTTTCTCTGCTACTTAGTAACAATATATGTCTCTTACCTTTCCTATGCCTGTAGAACTCAGTCTCTCTCCATAACTGATTGCCTCTCAGCCTCTCCCAGCTGTAACCCGCTCCGTTCACCCTACGGGCTCACTCCGCTCCCCTACCCTACCCCCAATTCCCACCCTTATTTTACAATCTGCTCCAAGATGCCTCTCCCTAATCTAACCAAGCTAACACTTACAATCTTACTCTCAACTACTCTCATCTCAACCTACCTTCTTACCTCCTTTGAAAAACTGCACTATTTCCATCTTAACCATTCCCACAAACAAACTGCAATCTACACACACATATCCTTCAACAGACATTCTAACATAACTTCCACTCCCAGTTACCTACTACCTAAATACCACAGGGTCTCCCACATCAAACTTAAACTACCCTCAGAAAAAAAACTGAAACTGTTAACCTACCTTAGATACAATTCAGGAACAAAACTAAATAATCCTTCCTTAAAAGATGGTGACATCCACCCCAACCCTGGCCCTACCAACCATACAATTCAAAGAACTCACCCTAAACTCAATAGCTCTCTCCTAATAGGGCATCTTAATATCCAAAGCATCAATAATAAAGTAGCTCACCTTCATGCCCTCCTAGATATTCACTCCTTTGATATCCTCTGCCTCACTGAGACTTGGTTGAAACCAGAAACTAAAGACAATAAAATTATTCCCCAAGGCTATAATATAGTGAGACAAGACCAAACAAAATGTAAAGGTGGTGGAGTAGCAATTCTATTTAAAAATGGACTTCATATCTCTACCCTACCATCTAATCCAACCCAGGATAGCAATGCAGAAATCCTCATTACTAAGCTTCAAATCAACGTAAATAAATCTTTAAACATTATCTGCATTTACATACTACCCGGAAATAATATCACTACAATTGAGTCTTTTTTTAGCTGGCTGTCTTCTACTTACCCCCAAGAATACCCCCAAGAAACAATAATACTAGGTGACTTTAACATTGACTGGAAAAGTGTTAGTGCTGAAAATCCTACCTCTCATATTAACCTCCATGGCTTTACCCAAACCATAACCTCTATAACCAGAATTAACAAACCTAATAAGAAAGAGAGTACCTTAGACTGGATTCTCATAAACAAAGTGAAACAATCTTACAAAGTAGGAACCCTGCCAGATGATGTAAGTGATCATTCCTTGACCTACATCACTAGAGAAAAGAAGGATTTTCCAAACCTCCCCATCTTTATTACAGCACGCTCTACCAAACACTTTAAGGCAGAATTATTTCAAACTGAGCTTAAAGCATGCAATTGGAACCCATTAAAATCCCTTCCACTTGAAGAGGCTGTACAGTATTTTAACACTGCATTCTTATCTATCCTGGATAAGCATGCTCCCAAACGTTCCATTAGAATGAAGACTAACCCAGCCCCTTGGCTTTCAAATGAAACTAGGAATCAAATTCTACTTAGGAACAAAGTCTGGGCTAAATGGAGAACCTATAGAAATAGCTCTGATCATCTACATTTTAGGCAATTTAGAAACAGCATAAAAAGGCAATACTTACAGATAAAAAAAACTACTATTGTAAACTTCAGCAAACTCATCAAAATAATCCCCAACAGTTCTGGTCTTGCATTAATAAGCTCCTTTCCCCAGGCAACTCCCGCACACCCACCTCACTTGATGCAGATCCAAATACTCCCCATCAAACTGCCAATACCTTTAAACTCTTTCTTCACTGACACTATACAATCTCTAGATAGTCAACTTATCTCAGAAAACTCCAGCATTCCCATCGACTTACCGCACTCTTTCTCTAAATTCAAAATACAACCCATCTCTACTTCTCTCATCTATAAACTTATTCTAAAACTTAAGCCATGTACTCCATCTGCTGACCAACGTCCTTCTCAATTTCTCCAAAAAGCAGCCAAGGTAATTGCTTACCCTATATCTATTCTTATAAATAGGACAATCCAAGAAGGAACCATCCCAGATGTTTGAAAAATCTCCCACATTATCCCCTTACATAAAGGTGGGAACTCTAATGATTACTCTAACTATCGGCCAATTGCTCTCTTATCACCCTTAGCAAAAATTATGGAAAAATGCATTCACCAACAACTTCTACACCATCTCTCTCAACATAACTTAATAGCAAACTGTCAACATGGCTTTAGACCATCACATAGTACCACTACTGCCCTTCTACCCTTCCCAGATACCATCAATAGAAACCGTAATAAAACCTCCTCTCTTCTGCACTCTTTATTGACCTCTCTAAAGCTTTCAACATGGTAAACCATACCCTCTTAATCAATATTCTTGAATCTCTTTCCTTTGATTCTCTGGCCATTAAATGATTCAGATCATACCTCAGCAACAGGCAACAAGCAGTCCTCTGGGAAAATCAAGTCTCATCCTTTTTACCTGTTACCATTGCGGTCCCTCAGGGCTCTATTCTTGGACCACTTCTCTTCTCATTATTTATTAATGATCTCAATGTAGCAATTCCTCAAGCCCCTTGTATTCAATATGCAGATGACTCCACACTAATATGCTCATTTAACCTCTCCATCTGAACTATATTCTCTTACTCAAGATGTTTTCAACACTGTAGAAACATGGTTTACCAAACGTTGTCTCCTTCTTAACGCCAAAAAACAAAACTCCTTCTCTTTACACCCACTACTAGGTCCTCCCCCTTAGACTTCTCAATCTCTTCAAATAATGGTACTGTTATTCTCCCTGACTCTACCACTAAACTTCTAGGAATAACCATTGACAATAATCTCTCATTTGATTACCATATAAACAACACCATTAAAATAGTAAACAGTAAAATAGGCTCCTTATACAGAATAAAACCTTTTCTAACCTCAGTAGCCAGAGACAAGATCGCTCACTCCCACCTAATTTCAACCCTTCTGTATGCTTCACCTATATTTACCAACCTTAAGAAAACCAACCTTAACAAATTAGCAACTTCCTATAATAACATTGCCAGATTCGCTTCTGGCAATCCCTTCAGAACCCATCACTGTTCTAATCTTAGACAACTAGATTGGCTGGAATTACAAAACCATCTGATAATCCCCCAACTCACAATTGCCCACAAGATATTTTACCAACCCAATAATACCCCTATACTCTCAAAACTCTTAGTCCCATATAATAATCTGAACTCTCTATGTTCTTCTAGCAAACGCCTTGCTAGCTTAACAAAGTCAAATAATACAGCTGGTGACTCTCTGTTTACCAACACAGCAGGAAAAAACTGGAACCTATTACCCACTGAACTAACTCTAATTACATCCTTGCCACTCTTTAAACAAAAACTTAGAAAACTCCTCCAAATGCACTGGCTATGCCCTTGTAGTAACCCTGACTAACCATCCTCTTCACCCCTGTTTCTTCCTCTTCTTAACAGACTTCCGAACATTTACATGCTTTGTCTTGTAAATAAAAGACTGACATTATTTAAACTCTAATCAACTTATTATTTAAATCCTTCTACCTGATATGAACTATTGTACCTAACTCTTACTATCTGTTTTAGCTGTCTTAAGCAATACTCTGTTTACTGTTACTGTTTCTCAAGTGTTTTTATATCTATTGTACATAACTCTTACTGTATTATATCTGTTTTAGCTTTCTTAAGCATTATTCTGATTACTGTAACTTTTCTCAAGTGTTTTTATATCTAGAATGTAATAACTTCCTGTTTCTATTTTGTTTATTAATCCTTATTTTTCTTATTTATTTATTTATTTATTTATTTTTTACCATGTAACAATATTTTCTACTTTTGTATATCTGTGTGGAGCTTTTCTCCCCTGGTCTCTACTGAAAATGGAAATATATCCAGCTAGACTAGCCCGGTCAACAAATGTAAAATAAAAAAAATAAAAATCTTGGCAGTGGCTAGAAAGATCTTAACCAGAAAATGGATTTCAGATACTTCACCATCTTATAATAAAATTAAAAATACTATTACAGAAGTATGTCACCTGGAACTTTGGACTATTAAATCTAGATCATCTAGAAAAACATATTCTTATAATATGTGGGTTAGTCTACAGGAATTACTAAAAAAGGAATGTATCACAACATCACACCTTGAATATTACATATGTTTCTGAAATGTGTATAAATGGATGTCTTTGTAAAACTTTAGTTATGTTGTGTTTATTATACATACATTCTTGATCAAATGTTAAAGTTATGTAATAATTATCTGTTTATTTTGTTTATATGTAAAAAAAATCAATAAAAGCTGTTTTCAAAAAAAAAAAAGAAAAAGAAAGAAAGTGAAAGAATGGAGTTTGAAAAAATTGTGTTGAACTGTGAGAGTATACTTTCATTACTCTTAGAGTATGATGGGGTTGGTGTCATTGGTTGGCCAGGATGAAGAAGTTTTTTAATAGAGGATCACATTTTTTGTGGGTTTTTCTGTATTTAATATGACACTGACCACACCTTCTAACCATGACATCACAGCAGGTGTGATGAAGGAAATGCAGTTATGGTTACAGCAGTGTGAAGTTAATACAGCATGCAGAAATCTCTCACAAATCATTTTAATTATGCAGCTTTAACAGCAAAAGTGAAGCATTACTACAAAAACACTTAAACATATTATTCATCTGTAAGAGCAAGTAAACTTTATTGAAAAAAAGCACTAAGCAAAAGTTGTCTTGAAAAACACTGGCATTTGAAAGAAATGCTAGAAAAAAACACTGACATTTTGAGAAACTGGCAAGGGACACTGGCATTTGAAAGAGCTAGCATGAAACAGAGGCATTAGAAAAAACTGGTATAAAAAATCATAGGCAGTTGAAAGAACTGTCAAAAAAAAACACTGACATTTGAAAGAAGTAGTATAAAAAGCACTATCTGAAAGAAATGGCATAAATAACAATGGCATTTGAAAGAAATACTTTGAAAAACACAGCATATAAAAACTGTCATAAAAATTCTGGCATCTGAAATGTGAAAATTTATAAAGTAGTTCTATTTGATCTATAACATAGATTTATCAAAGACCTGAGGAATGGAAAAGTAGAGAATTTTTAACAGTACAACCCATTTAAAAAGGTAAAATGTTTAATAACATAATGATATAAAAGATCCCAGAGCTAGGTATGGAGGGCATTTCATCCATTAAAACATGACATTAACACAGCTGGTAGCTATACTTCTCATCCTAATAGAGCAAGAAAGCTGGACAAAACCATAAATAATGAAGGGACAAATGCCAAAAATTAGGGACAGATTTTAATTATTGCAGTTATAAACTTAGAAAGTTACTAAAATATGTGTTGCAATAGCATGCATTTTCACAAAGATATAAAATCTGAAACTCAAATATCTGTTGTAAGTGACACTAAAACCAAATGATTTGCCAAAAAAACACAAATTTTATGAGGAACAGACCAAAGCTATGAGGCAAAAATCTGAACATTCTGAAAAAATCAGAAGAGTTGAGACGTATGTTTTAGCAGTTGTGTTGTATGCCCCTGCAGCAGTAATAACATCTAACCAGAGAAAATAAAAAAACACCCTTACAAACCTTAACAGATACCGTTCTAACCATAACCATTAACAATATTAAAACAAAACGGTTACAGATTTAGCTTTGTAGCCACAGTAAGGTAGGACAAAACTTTTTTAAAGCAGTAACAATATAATAATTATTTACTCTGCTCAAAGAAAAAGATAGACACCAGGACAGCAACAGTGCAGTCTATTACCACAATACCCAAACCACTACAGATCACTTCTAAAGATAACATTAAAAACAAATAAATTAATAAATAAATAAATACATACATACATACATACATACATACATAAATAAACAAAACCAAGCAAATAAATTAATAAGGTATACACACATTTCCACCTGTAAAAGCAAACTATCCTGAAAAACCACAAGAGCATCTGTTAGTAGAATGCCAAATGCACTGTTACCTATGAACATGCCCCCCCCCCCCCCAAAAAAAAAATTATATGCACATATTTTTACTTTCAAACGTCCGTCTTGGAAGTCATCACTAAGCAGCCACTATAAAATAAATTACAATGCACAACAAACTCCATGGACCCCATTTACTTCCAAATAAAGCATTAATAAGAAAGAAATAATAAAATCCATAGCACTAATTTACCTAGCAGAAAGAAAGAAAGAAATAAAAGGCCCAAGAGCAGCACAGCCATATCCACACTATACACAAACCAGTATATTTAAAACATCTTGAATGGATCATTAAAAGCAATAAAATACACACATCTCTACAAATAAAAGCAAACTATCCTGAAACAACCACAACAACATGCACCAGTAGAATTCCAACTGCACTATATTTACCTCTAAACATGCCCCCCCACAAAAATAAAGTTTTATATACACATTTTCTGTTGAAAAGGTAGTTCTTGCAAGTCATTACTAAACAGCCACTATAAAAATACCCAAAGCAGTGCATCTTAACTTCTTAAAGACAGCTTTAAAACAATAAAATGCACACATTTCCACCCAAAATGTTCAAACTATCCTGAAACATTTCCAACAGCAAAACCAAACTATTCTGAAACAGCCATGATGATTAATAATATATCAAATGCAGTACATTTATCCCTGAACATTGTCTCCACCAGAAAAAAAGTTAAATACACTTACATTTTTATCTTCACAAACAGCAGCCAAGTAGCGCAAACAGTCAAAATCAGGAAAAATATATCCACAGGCTCCCAGATGAATAAACAAATGGTTTAATGCAACAAGAACAAAATAAAAGCTTCAGTAAGCACTTTTCCCTTCTAATTCCTTTACAAAGACTTTTTTAGACTGAATTAAACAGCAAAAATCATGTTTAAATATCTTAAAAACCATCACCTGACATAACATCAAATGACTTTACTAAAAACATATGTTCTTAGTGCTTTAACCCTTTCCTTTTCAGATAGCTGAGAAATTCGTCTCTATTGTTTAGTCCTGGTGGAAAGCAGGCATTTAGCCTTACTTGCAAGACACCAATGTTGGGGCTGAAGAGTCAAGAATGGTGAGGCACTCTGAACAACTGCAAACTAAAAAATCTAATAAATCAGGAGAAAACTAAAATAATGCTGGAACTACAAATATGAGTGGGTTGTAAACACAGTTGAGTTCACAAGGAGGAAATACAATAATTATAAATAAAATGGAGGACAGGAGAAAGCGGTGGTGAGCACATCTAAACAACTGACTTATTCTAACAAAAATCAAGTTGTGGAAGTTTACCAAAGGTTGAATGGTGAAAATAGATCATGGGCCCTAGTGACTGCAAGTAATGCAAATGGAAATATAAATGCCAATAATTATAAGAAGCCAACAAAAAACAACTTTGTGAAGAAAGGGCTGAAATGGAAGAACTGGAACCAAAGGAATGCATACCGGAGAACATAGGTACTGAAAACTTTATTGTTATTAATTTGTCTAGCTATACATTAAATAATGAAGAATGTAAGGTGCTGAGTAGAGGCCTGGAATTTTGCACCAGCCCAAAGAGCTGACAAATTACGAACTATCAATGATCTCAGAGACTATGTGAGACTTCTAAATTTTGATATATTGTTTAATAGAAATGACTGCGATGGTGGTGCTGCGGTAGCATTATCGCCTCACAGCAAGACATCATGTTCGATTCTCAGCTAAAGCGTCTTCTGTGTGGAGACATGCGTGAATGGGCATACCTTCATTGAAGGTTGTACGTCAGGGCTGGCAACTCGGTACGTAAAAATCTGCTGCCAATCATTAGCGGACCGGAGTTCCACTGTGGCGACCCCTAACCGGGAAAAGCCAAAAGATACAACAACAACAATGCTGAAATTAATGCTGTCTGTTATAGACTTGTTAAATCCACCCTTGCATAAGGATTTAGAAATGTTCTTAAATATTTGTGGAATGCAAATTATTGAAATTTTAGATAGAAAAGCTGAATTTAAATTTTATAATTTAACTAGACATGAAAAAGTAGTGTGTGTTAATATGATGAACAACAATGACATTTTATTTTATAAAGCTGACAAAGGAGGATCACTTGTATTACATAGACATGTATATGAAGCTAAGATGAAATTGCTGTTAACAGATGATAAGTATTACAAAAAGATAACCATGCAAGATGTGAAAAGAGGGTATAGATTTATTGATTCATGTATAGAAGAATGGTATAATGCTGGTAGAATAGATGAAAAAATAAGGAAGACTCTAGCATATACCAACCCTAAAATAAGTAAAATGTATGGAATACCCAAAGTTCATAAACACCTGGAAGAACCCGCACTTAGGCCAATAGTGACTAGTAAGAACAGTAAAACAGAAGTTATGTCTGTATTTGTAGATAAGTTCTTACAAAGAATTATCCCACATACCTCTACATATATTAGCAACAGTTTCAATTTGCTAGAAAAAATTTGAGAAAATAGCAGTAAATGAAAATGATTTGCTTGCAACACTTGATATTAAATCCTTGTACACTATGATACCGAATGATGAAGGAATGGAAATTGTAAGGATGGAATTATTGCATTCCCAAATGTATTCAACAAACATGGTTGGATTATTAATGGAAATGATAGATAGTGTATTAAACTATAATTACATCTCATTCTATGATGAGATTTATGTACAAGTTAATGGTGTAGCTATGGGGGCAACTTTGGCTCCCAGTTATGCAAATTTATTTTTAGGTTCATAGGTTTATACTAGGCTATCTGCCCTAGGGCATTTATAAGCCTAGCCCAGAGTTTTTGTGGCTTATGCCACCCCTTTCTATTGAAGGATATTATACCCATTATTTTGCTGTGCCTCTGTCAAGCAGTGACACTGATGTAATCCCTGGGGTATACCTGCGATCTCCCATCCATTGGTCAAGATTTCTCTTGAACAAGGCCAGCGAGGTGCTCTGCCTCACATGTACCGGGATTTTGTTCCACAGCATAGGGAGTCTTTGGGTGATGAATCTGTCCCTCCAGCACGTCCTATTTATGACCGTGTCAAGGTTTAAGTCTCGTGCTCTTGTGGATCTGATGGATTTAGATTTTTTGAGGTGAAGCATGTTCATTAATTCCGGGTTGGACATGGCCTTGTATGTCAGGCACAGGTCACCTCTGAGCAGGCGGTAAGCGACTGAGTAGAGCTGGAGCTCCTTCAGTCGGGCAGCATAGGACATATTTTTGAGACCCTTTATCCTTTTGGTGAGGAACTTTTGGGGCCTTTCCAATTGCTGTAGGTGTCGGGTCAGATACATTCCAAATGGGGCGTTGTACTCAATCATCGGTCTGATGAGTGATGAGTACAGGGGAAGAATGACCTCTCTTGACCTAGACGTGAAACCCTTCATGATCAGGTGGGCAATGTAGAAGGTCTTCCTAACAACTTTGGCAACGTGGGTGTCAAATGAGAGGTTGCTATCAACCTGTGTTCCCAGATCCCTGATAACCTCTTCTGTGCTTAGTGGATTGCCACCTATATGGTAGCTAGGGGTAATCTTGTTTTTCCCAAAGGGTATGACTATGCATTTTTTAGCGTTTAACTTTAGGCCATGGCTTTGGCACCAGTTATCTGTTTCTATGAGACCCTTCTGAAGGATATCTGTGTCTGATGTGTTTTCAACTATGGCGCCCAGTTTGCAGTCATCTGCAAACTTTGTCAGCCATAATCCTCCTGTGCTTGCCTGTACTTCCGAAAAGTAGATGCCGAACAAGAGTGGACCCAGGACTGAGCCCTGTGGGACACCGCTTGTGACAGGCTTTGAATCTGACATGGCGCCAGCAACTCTAACCCTGTGGGTTATGTCACTTAGCCAGTTTGCAACCCATCTTGTGATGTATGGGTTCACATTTAAACTGGTGAGTTTTTCTATGATGCCTGAGTGGGGTATTGTGTCGAAGGCCTTTGCCAGGTCAAGGTAGGCTGTGTGGACTGCCTTGCCCTCATCAATGGCCTTGGTGACTGTTTCGAAAAAGTCAACCAAGTTTAAAAGGCACGATCTGCCCTTGACAAAGCCAAATTGGGTTTGATCCAATGTCTGCAGGTCCCCTATGTCTTTATTTATGAGTTCCATAATGATCCTCTCCATAGCTTTGCAGACCAGGCTTGTCAAGCTGATGGGACGGTAGTTTCCATGGTCGGTGGAGGCACCGCCTTTGTGTAATGGGACCACAGTAGCCGTACGCCATTCCTTGGGTACGTATCCTGAGGTGAGGCTAAGATTAAACAGCTGCCCTAACTGCGGATTTAATTCCTCAATGAGCTCGTGGAGCACACAACCGGGGACACCATCTGGTCCCATGGATGCTGTGTTTTTCGCCTTGGAGAGAGCTGTTCTTACTTGAGCATTTGAGATGCTTTGGAGGATACAATCCTCTGGTATAGATATTTCTCCTTTTGGGGGAGGGGGGGGGGAATTTGCACTGAACCTGTCAGCCAGTATATTGGCAATGTCAGTAGGTTCAGTGAACTTTATATCATTTTGAACCAGTTCTGAACATATCTGGGAGTTTCCTCCCAGGTTTCTAACATAGCTAAAAAAGGCCTTGTGGTTGCCTTTTGAGTCCATGGCAATTTTTCTTTCAAAATTTGCTTTGGAGGATTTTATGAGAGATCTTAGTTTTTTACTTACAATGATCAAGGGTGTCTTTCCTTTTGAGGATTTTGCTCTATCTTGTAGTAGCTTTCTCCTTTTGTTGTAGAGCTTGTTTATGGCTGGGGTCCACCAGACTGGACGCCTGCCTTTGGTACAAAGAGTCTTTGTTTTGTTTGGGATTGCCTGATCCATGCAGTCCTGGAGGTGCTGGTAGAAGGCATTTGTAAGTGATTCAGCGGCTTTAGTGATGGTTTCCGCTGGCTCTGGGGCCTTGAAAGAGACCACACCAGTCCTAAGAAGTGTGAAGTCGGCTTTAGAGAAGTTCTTTACTGTGGTCTTTTTTATCTGGGGTGGGGGCAGGATGTGGACTTCCAGTGAGATTAGTTTATGATCTGATCTCACCAATGAAGGGTATACCTCCGGTGTTGAACATTGTGACCCCATGTTTGTGATGATGAGATCCAGTATGTTTTCACCTCTTGTGGGCATGGTGACTAGTTGTTCCATGGCATTAGAGTTTATGAACTCTAGGAACCTTTGGGCTAAAGTGCTGGGGCTTGAGTAGTGATCCCAGTCTATGTTTGGATAGTTGAAATCACCTAGTATGATGGTGTTTGGGGTTACATGTATCCCCTCCAGAGTTTTCCGGAATGCTGTGTGAGGATCCTGAGTTTGAGAGGGTGGCCTGTAACATGCTACAAATTGTAGAGCAGTCTTGCCTATGGTTAATTGCACCTGGATGGTCTCCGATGCATCGTGCATTGCCACCAACCTGGAGGTGAGGGTATCTTTGATGAATATGGACACCCCTCCTCCTTTCTTGGTGTTATCCAGATTTTGTGGCCGGAACGCATGATATGAGGTATAACCTGATAGTGCCGGGGTGCTCTCAGGAGCCTTGAACCAGGTTTCAGTCACAGCACAGACATCGATGTTCCCCATACTGAGAAGGGCCTCGAGTGCGTGCATCTTGAGGTTGAGACTTCTGGCATTGAGCAGCATTACCCTTAGTTTTTTTCCTTTATTTTGTTCTAGGGTGGTAGGTTTAGAAATTGAGCCTGGCCTAAAAAAGGCACTATGGGGGTGGCAAGAGCCTTTGCCAATATCCGGAAGCCCAGGGGTGACAGGTGCAAGCCGTCCCTAGCGAAGCAACGTGGCTTGTCCAGCATGTCATTCCAGGCAGACAGACATTGGATCCCCTTTGAATGACACCAGTGATTAAGCCAATTATTAAAGCTGATCATCTTTTCTCTGTACTGTGGCATCATTCTTGGTGAAGGTAAGATACTGCTCAAGGTCAGGGTCATACCTGCCTGGGCTACATAATCAGAGAGCTCCTCTATGTCCCTTTTCATGTAGTCCAGGGAGGTGCGTCTCAGGTCATTCACACCAGCATGGACAATGACTGAGTCATACTTGTACCTGCTGTCGAGTGACCTGAGTGCTTGCGTTATGTGGCAGATTCTAGCGCCCGACAGGCAGCTTACTGTGACCTTCTCCTTGCTCAATCTGGTGAGTGGGACATCAGTGTGTCTGACTATGGAGTCACCTATGACTATGGATGGGAAACCATTCATGTCTTACAAAGCAGATATAACAATAGCATAAAATGTTTTTTCGATTTATTGATGATGTACTATTAATATGGAGTGGTACATATGAGGAACTAGAAGAATTCTTGGTATATATAAATAATGTGTGCACATACTTAAAATTTACTCATCATATTAGTGATAAAGAAATCACTTTTTTATTTGTTTTTGTATAAAAAGAATAACAAATTAGTATCTAGAATTTATAAAAAGGAGGTGCAGAACAATATGCATCTGCACATCTCTAGTATGCATCCTAAAAACACTAAGCTAAATATAATAAAGGGGCAACTGTCTAGAATAAGTGGGCTTACAAACAGTGAAGATGAGTTTTTTAGAAGTAGCTAGTTCCTTTTGCAATAGAGTTAGAAAACGAGGATACCCAGAAGATGAAGTAAATAAATTATTAGAAGAAAGAATAAAGATGAGGGGAAAAATACCGGATAGAAAAGAAATAATCCCTTATAAAAGAAAAAGTTTTATGGCCATTCAAAACAGCATAGATTCATTAGCTATAAAAAGTGTGATAAGAAAAAATTGGGGACTACTAAGAATAAATAATGATGTGTTTAGAAAAGTAGGTGATAATCCTCTATTTGCACAAAGAAAAGAAAAAAAACTTTATTTTCAGGGAAAACTGACTAAGCCAAATGAAAGACATAGCAGAAAATGTGGGATGATTAAATGTTATAATTGTAATATGTGCACTTACATTTTTATGGAAGGAAATGAAATAGAAATATTTATTTTATTTTACATTAAAATAAATAAAATAAATAAATATATAATATGTGCACTTACATTTTTACGGAAGGAAATGAAAATAGAAATAGGGGGTATAAAAGTTAAAATTCCAGGACAATTTAGTTGTAAGTCTAAAAATGCTGTTTACTTATGTTTCTGTAGTCAATGCAAATCCTATTATGTTGGAAGGACCACTTGAGAATTAAAAAGAAGGATATATGAGCTTAAATATGCCATTCAGTCTGGTGATGAGAGGAATGCATTATGTAAATACTATAAAACAAACAAATGTAAGGTAGACTTTAAATTTATAGTACTTGATACGGTATCCATTGAAGCAAATATCATTAATATTGCAGAAGAACTCGGGTGGTTAGAATACTGCTAGCAAGTAAGGCTAAATGCCTGCTTTCCACCAGGACTAAACAATAAAGAAGAATTTCTCAGCTATCTGAAAAGGAAAGGGTTAAAGTACTAGGAACATGTGTTTTAGTAAGGTCATGTGATGCTATGTCAGGTGATGGTTTTTAAGATATTTAAACATGATTTTTGCTGTTTACTTCAGTCTGAAGAAGTCTTTGTAAAGGAGTTAGAAGACAAAAGAGCTTACTGAAGCTTTCATTTTGTTCTTGTTGCATTAAACCATTTGTTTATTCATCTGGGAGCCTGTGGATATATTTTTGCTGCACATTTACATTTTTAACTTTAAAACTACCGCTTGCAAATCATACCAAAACAACCACTACAGATTCAAATAATGTAAAGCACCTCCCAAAAAATAAAGATAATTATATTTACAACTACCTGAAAATCCCAAAACCACAACAGATTCAAACACTGTGCAGTGCACCCCATTTACCTCTGAACATTAAGAAAAATGAATAAATAAATAACTGAAATAAAACACAATAGTCCCACTTTTTCAAAAGTTAGAACCATAAAATGCTACCTGTACTTACCACTAGAATCACAGTCTTTATTGGACTGACTGGGTCTGGCTGGCTGGCTTGCTTGCTGGCTTCTTGGAGTGGCTGTCTGGCTGGATCAAGAAAAGCAAATCTCAATTGTCCTGAAAAACAGCTGTAAAAACACCAATACAAAAAAGTGCTCTACAGCCATGGGATTTGTACAGCTCTGCCACACCTCAGTCATGTCCCCTTTATGAACTGCAGCCAATCACTGCACGAGTTAAAGTACCTGGACCTAAGAGAATAGCTCTGCCTAAAGGTCCGCATTGCTAATGTAACTGAATCCCTGTGGAAAAGCCAGAAATAAGTGCAGCTTTTCCATGGTGATTCAGCACTTCTGCAAAACGGGAGTTTTGTAGTCCCGTGTCTTTATATAGTGGGCAAGCAGTGCATTTGATTCAACCCATGAGTGCCCTACTGGTAACGGCATGGGTAGCAACCTTAACTAGAGCCAAGAGCTTTGCAGAAAAGCCACCTGCGTGATACAGTTTTTTTACAGTTGTGCACTATATTGTGAGACAACAAGAGATGCAATAAAATAATCAAAATCTCATCAAGATGCTGGACCCCATGTAGGCAGACTGTGGGATAACACATAAAAATATTTAAAAATGTATAGAGACTCCCATAGCAGTGTTAGAATGAAGGAGATATCAAGACACTATGAAATTAACAGCATTTTTTTTCAGTGTGGTTCTTTAAGGTTTGCTGAACTTGTTCTTTCTATAATGGAACTGATGTGCAAAGGAGTGAGCTGGGGATTCCTTTGGCTATACTGTAAGGGCCATGGCTCTGATATGTCTACCCATAGTCCTGCAGTTAAAATGCTTTTTACTTGCGCTAGGTCTGAGCAGGAGTGACCAACATCAGAATATTGTTTAATATTTTAATATTCTGAATTATCTATTGTCAATCTCCCAGATTGTGTAGTGTCACGTGACCAAGTTTGCAACGCGATAAATTATCATCCTGTCCAAAATTAGTTTCTTTGTCTTCTGCTGAGATCCTCTTCTGGTACTTTGAATTGGTTTAAAGCAATAGAGAGCACACCAGCAGTGCAGGGATAATGCCTTTCATACATTTAGACCAGTTTCTGTACAGGAAGGGACAGGGACAAAACATACATATAAACATTTCAAGCATGGGCATTAATGCTCTTCTAGCCTGCCAATATACCAAAACAGTTGTTCCCATAATATGTGTCTGGGCTGTTCTTAAAAATATCTAAAATAGTGTTTGCTTTAATGTAATTTGGTAGTCTAAGCCATGCATCAGCTGCTCTCTCTCTCTCAGAGAACCAATTAGTACACTTCCCTTTTCTATAGAATCTTCTACATAGGTTGTCCGATGACTCTCTACTAATTTTGTATAATCCCAAACATTATCAGAGGCAGATGTCTCTAAATGCCTTATATATGTGAATAAGGGCTCTTCATAAATATCTGTATGAAATGCTGTAAAAGTTTAGATATTTTAGTCTTTCATAATACCTTAAAGTTTCACATCCATGGATGATCATGGTATATTTCAGCTGTACTATTTCCAGTTTACTCATGCTTATTTTCTTATAAGGGTTCCATATTGTTATTCCATAATCAAGTTTGGGTCTAATGCAACCAACAAATAATAACCATCATTTCTAATTTCCTAGACTTTATAAAACTTTTTATATAACCTACAGTTAACCAATTGGTTGATATGATTAGAAAAATTTAAAGTCTGATCTACCCCCATACTCAGGTCCTTAAATGAATCTAGAGTTTCAATTACTGTGTGCTGTATTAAATATTCACCTTTCAGTTTATGTCTCCCAAATTGTATATGCTTAGTTTTTGATGTATTTATCAGCATATTATTCTCCTGTACCCAAATGGTCAATTTAGTCAAGCTCTTTTGCAGATGTAAGCACAATCCAAACAAAAGCGTGAAACTCCAAAGGCAATAAAATGAAAGTAGGATACTCAAAAGATTAGAATACGCTCATAAAAACGAACATGATATTTATTTAAACGAGTAAGCGCCAAAGGCTTCTTCAGACTCTTATTACAAAAGCAAACACCAGAAAAAACACTTTTAAAACCATCCAAAACATATCATTGGTCAGTTTTGGTCACCTGTTATGTTGACTTAAAGGTACAGAAACTAGTATATGTAAAAACACAACCGTGGATCTGTTACTCTTGAAAATAATAGCATGATAGTTGATAGACCATATTGTATGTACATAAGAGTAAAAAACATCAATATCCCAATTC
Organism: Protopterus annectens; assembly: GCF_019279795.1. NCBI lineage: Eukaryota > Metazoa > Chordata > Ceratodontiformes > Protopteridae > Protopterus > Protopterus annectens. Next base: position 1,092,554,815 of record NC_056732.1, read on the forward strand.
AAACCATGGTGTACTGAACATTAAACAATATCCCTATGCATTACTGCATTTGCTGAAATCTCAACGCTTCCAGGACATGCTCATGTCATAAGATTTTAAAGCTTAAAAAACATCAGTAGTGCAAGCATCGCACTTGCTCAACAATTTATAAACAACCTGAATGTCAAGTCTTTTATATGTAAAAAATTGATAACGTTACGACTTCTCTATATTTAAGAAATTATTGCTTAGAAAATCACACTCACTGTGCAAAAATCGCTCCCTGCGCGTATTCACCTGACTGAATACAAAGTGCAAAATACGTTGAAACGATACTGTACGTACGTACGTGCTGATTCGTTCATTAAAAATCAATAAAACGCTCGATACTCACTCCCTGTAAACTTACAGCCAGTAGAGTACGAGATCTGTATAAAACAAATATTACATGTTCGTGCCTGCTAGGGGGTATGTCAGATAATATTCATAAATAAAAGCTGGGTAAAACCATGACATATAACTCTATTAATGACAAAGACGCCTCTGATACAATGCAGAGCAGTGGATTTTCTGTATATAAAGGCTTAGGTTCCAATTCCTTAAAGGTGCCAGTGCTTTAATACAATCTTACTAAAGTAAGTAGAAGTGCACACTTGGGCTAAACGATACCTACAAGCATATTGTGTGCCTTATTATTATTATACGTCCTAAAGGTCCTCAATATCATCTTTAAAATGTCAGGACCTAAATATATTACCAATATACAGTGTATTGTAAAATCAAATAGAGCATTTAAAAACTAAATTAGGTGCTATTTCCAAAATATTTATATAATAAAATAATCCCTACGGACTTAGCACCCGTAGGTGTAATGTAGATGCCCTTAGAGTATAATAACGAAACATTTTAAAGACATCTCTGAATAACAGACAAATCCTTATAAACAGGAATATACTTCTTCATGAATTAATAATGTAAAACATTCATTATATATATACTGGTATCAACAGTCTAATTAAACTTATAAAATTACTAGTCTACATCACATGCCTGGGGTATTTACTATTAGGCTCTCAAATGCTTTGAAAACCACGTGTGATTAGTGGGAAGTCTTTTCATCTCCGTCATGCCCTTAGAGTATAATAACGAAACATTTTAAAGACATCTCTGAATAACAGACAAATCCTTATAAACAGGAATATACTTCTTCATGAATTAATAATGTAAAACATTCATTATATATATACTGGTATCAACAGTCTAATTAAACTTATAAAATTACTAGTCTACATCACATGCCTGGGGTATTTACTATTAGGCTCTCAAATGCTTTGAAAACCAAGTGTGATTAGTGGGAAGTCTTTTCATCTCCGTAACCTTCTGCTTTTTAAAAATGGCTTTAGTTGTACTTTATCATTAAGGCCAGGTGGTCTATCGGACCTCAATCTTATGATCCATCTTGTTTCTTGTTCTAATGTTCTATTAATTAAATCACCACCTCTGAAGCCTTCAAAAACACATTGAATAATACAAAATTTAAAAGTGTGATTTGTGCCTGCCAATCTTTTGTGCCTGGCCAGGGCATTAGTTTCAGTGCCCACTCTGATGTGATATATGTGTTCCCTAACCCTTTCCTTAAGTGATCTATTGGTTTTCCCTATGTAATAACTATTACAGCCTGAGCAGGTCGCTATGTATATTACATTCTTACTTTCACAGTTCGTGTTAGTTTTAAAATTATAAATGCGTCCTGTGATAGGGTGTTCAAAGGTAGTTTCTTTATTGATGTAGATACATTGGTTACAGTGACCACAAGGTACGGTGTTCCTATCATCTGTCAACCTACCTTTTGATCGATGTCTTGGTCTACATAGAATGCTCTTTAAATTGGGGAGGTTTTTATAGGCTATATGGGGTGTAGGGCCTACTATCTCACTGACATCCCTATCTGAATTCAAAATACCCCAATGTCTCTTCATAGAACTTTTCACTTGCAGGTCCATCTTACTAAAAGTAAGGTTGGCTCTAACCTCATTTACAGAGGATTTCAAACTATTTGTCGTTACTTCTTGTGCCATAAAATAAGGTTTCGCAGTACTTGTCCTTAGAGTCTCCACTATATTAATAGTGTCTGATATTTCTTTTTCCTTATAACCTCTTTCTAAGAATCTCTCCTTCATGTCCTCTATTCCTGCATCATAATTTTCTTGTTGTGGATTCAATCTAGATACTCTCATAAATTGTCCTTTAAGGACATTTTGGAATACATGTCCAGGGTGCATACTTTGTCTATGTAATATATTATTCCTTTGGCACTCTTTCCTATAAATTGTTGTGTTAATCATTCCATTGGTCATCCTAAATACTTCCACATCCAAGAACGGTAGACTTCTAACTGAGAAGTTCACAGTGAACTTTAAAAAGTCCATAGTGTTGTCCAAATAGGAAACAAAGTTTAATAAGGAGGACTCATCCCCCTTCCATATAAAAAAGAGGTCATCCACGAAACGGCAATACATTGCAACACACTTTTTGTAAGATGGATTCTCAAAAAGGTACATATCTTCCCATCTAGCCATAACTAGGTTGGCGTAGCTATTTGCACAAGATGTGCCCATAGCTACGCCATCCTTCTGTAAGTATATGACTTCTTGAAATGCGAAAGCATTATTGGTTAGTATAGTCTCAAGTAACAATGCAATGAGATCAACCTTTTTATCCGAAAAATCTGAATGTGCTTTCAAGTATTCAATAATTAGTCTTATACCTGTGTCATTAGGGATCACAGTAAACAGGCTAACCACATCAAGTGTCACAAAAAAATAGTGCTGCTTATCACCCAATGATTGAGTTTGGGAGTATAAGTCTAAAAGAAATTGCTTGCTATCTTTCAAGATTTTCTTATTTTCATTGACCAATGGTCTTAGTACACTTTCCAAATAAATGGAAAGAGGTTCAGTTACCCACCCCTGACCTGCAACAATGGGTCTAAACGGTGGATCTTTGCTGTTCTTATGGACTTTAGGAAGACCCTGTATAATCGGAATGGTGGGATTTTTCACCTTTAGATATTCATAAAGTTCTTGTGTTATGTCCTGCGACATCACTAAGTCATCTAAGGTATTGTAGACACTGAAAACCATCTCATTTAAATTACTTTTAGTTAGTTTGGTGTATGTATTTATATCTTCAAGCATCTGGAACATTTTGCCAGCATAGTATGTATAATCCATGATGACCACAGGGCCACCTTTATCTGCTGGTCTTATTACAATAGAACTATCATCTCTCAGAGACTGTAACGCTTGCCTTTGTTTGTAATTCAAATTACGTCCATGTTTAGGTGGTAATTTCTCCTGATAAGTTCTGTATACGTCATCTTCCACTACATTCCCAAACACCTCTATAGTTGGGTGCAGTTGAGGGACATATGTACTGTTTGGCCGATGTTTATTCATTTCTATGCTGTTATTAAATTGGCCAAAATCTAATCTTAGTTGTAAATTACGAATATACATTTTTGTTTCTATGATGGTGTCTACTAAATCACTACTTTTTGTAGGAATGAAACCCAAACCTTTACTTAGGACCTGCTCTTCATATTCATTTAATACCCTTCCAGATAAATTCATGATTAACGATTTTGTCTCCCCCACATTTTCTTTATTGTGGGGCCTGGTTGCTCCTGCTCGTCTACTGAACCTTTCCTCTTCTGTCTCCCCCTGCTGGTCGACCTTCTTTTGTCCAAAAAATGATTTTGGGCTATGGGGAGGGGGGCAGGAAATCTGTTCGAATTTAAGATCACACTATTTGATTTTGGTCTGACCACTGCTGCACCTGATCTCTGTACATCAGTTATGCAGCCTGTCAGACTCTCCCCCAAATCAATGTCATTCTCTCTACCATTGCTTTGTGTCCGGGGGGGGCTGCAAGTCTCTATCTCTGAAATGTTAGGTCCTGTCGTCTGTTGATCAGGCCCTATACTCTTACTGGTATCTAAAACACCAGAACTATCACTCTGCTTGTTATCTGAGGTCAGTTTGTTTGACAATCTACCCTCTGTGGTGTTACTGTGTAGGTATCTATCAGATTTATTTACAGGTGTGGTTAAGATGGCACTCCCATAACTTTTGCCTGTTATACCTGAAGGCCTCTGGGGTGCATTTGGATCATAATTAAAGTGTAAGTTTGGAGTCATGTCCCTAGGCCAAGTGAAAACATTGTTATTTCTAAAATCTCGTAAATCCCTAGTAATTTTCACTTTTTTCTGGTCTAACATCCGTTTTTCTAAAAACAGTACATCCTCTATAACTTTTCTTAGTCTGCCCATACATACTTCATTATCAACATGTTTACATTCAAAATCTTTGAATATGTTGTTAACAGTCAGTCTCAGTCTCTCTTCCTCAGGCAGATGAAACTCGATTAAGAGTTTCATATAGCTGAAGCTCAACTCTAAGTTGAGCTGCTGCCAACGATATAGGAGATCTGGCAATGAGGTACCAGATGTGGGCATCTTCGGTATAATTAAACTTCTTTAAACAAACTTCAAAATAATGTCTCTGAACTTGTAATTTAATTAATTTAGTAAAAACAGTCTCCAGATCATGCAGGTCTTTAGAGATATCCAAGTTACTCACATCAAACTTATTATCAGTCCTTCCATCTACGACTGGATTAAAGTCCATGAGTGAATTTGTACTCCCAGAAACACATGTCTTAAACCTATCCAGAACACTTGAGGTATGTTCTAACACTCGTGGTACATAAGGCAGTTCAATATTTACACTACTTTCATTCGCCATCCTCACCTCCTGCAGCGCTGACAATACAAATAACAATCACACAATTCCAAGTGCAGAGCTGCTGTCAGTCGAGACAAGGAACTCACGCTATACGTAAATGTAAGCACAATCCAAACAAAAACGTGAAACTCCAAAGGCAATAAAATGAAAGTAGGATACTCAAAAGATTAGAATATGATATTTATTTAAGCGAGTAAGTGCTTTGCTTCTTCAGACTCTTATTACAAAAGCAAACACCAGAAAAAACACTTTTAAAACCATCCAAAACATATCATTGGTCAGTTTTGGTCACCTGTTATGTTGACTTAAAGGTACAGAAACTAGTATATGTAAAAACACAACCGTGGATCTGTTACTCTTGAAAATAATAGCATACGTTAATACGTATAGTTGATAGACCATATTGTATGTACATAAGAGTAAAAAACATCAATATCCCAATTCAAACCATGGTGTACTGAACATTAAACAATATCCCTATGCATTACTGCATTTGCTGAAATCTCAACGCTTCCAGGACATGCTCATGTCATAAGATTTTAAAGCTTAAAAAACATCAGTAGTGCAAGCATCGCACTTGCTCAACAATTTATAAACAACCTGAATGTCAAGTCTTTTATATGTAAAAAATTGATAACGTTACGACTTCTCTATATTTAAGAAATTATTGCTTAGAAAATCACACTCACTGTGCAAAAATCGCTCCCTGCGCGTATTCACCTGTATCTACATCAATAAAGAAACTACCTTTGAACACCCTATCACAGGACGCATTTATAATTTTAAAACTAACACGAACTGTGAAAGTAAGAATGTAATATACATAGCGACCTGCTCAGGCTGTAATAGTTATTACATAGGGAAAACCAATAGATCACTTAAGGAAAGGGTTAGGGAACACATATATCACATCAGAGTGGGCACTGAAACTAATGCCCTGGCCAGGCACAAAAGATTGGCAGGCACAAATCACACTTTTAAATTTTGTATTATTCAATGTGTTTTTGAAGGCTTCAGAGGTGGTGATTTAATTAATAGAACATTAGAACAAGAAACAAGATGGATCATAAGATTGAGGTCCGATAGACCACCTGGCCTTAATGATAAAGTACAACTAAAGCCATTTTTAAAAAGCAGAAGGTGAGATGAAAAGACTTCCCACTAATCACACTTGGTTTTCAAAGCATTTGAGAGCCTAATAGTAAATACCCCAGGCATGTGATGTAGACTAGTAATTTTATAAGTTTAATTAGACTGTTGATACCAGTATATATATAATGAATGTTTTACATTATTAATTCATGAAGAAGTATATTCCTGTTTATAAGGATTTGTCTGTTATTCAGAGATGTCTTTAAAATGTTTCGTTATTATACTCTAAGGGCATGACGGAGATGAAAAGACTTCCCACTAATCACACTTGGTTTTCAAAGCATTTGAGAGCCTAATAGTAAATACCCCAGGCATGTGATGTAGACTAGTAATTTTATAAGTTTAATTAGACTGTTGATACCAGTATATATATAATGAATGTTTTACATTATTAATTCATGAAGAAGTATATTCCTGTTTATAAGGATTTGTCTGTTATTCAGAGATGTCTTTAAAATGTTTCGTTATTATACTCTAAGGGCATCTACATTACACCTACGGGTGCTAAGTCCGTAGGGATTATTTTATTATATAAATATTTTGGAAATAGCACCTAATTTAGTTTTTAAATGCTCTATTTGATTTTACAATACACTGTATATTGGTAATATATTTAGGTCCTGACATTTTAAAGATGATATTGAGGACCTTTAGGAATAATAATAATAAGGCACACAATATGCTTGTAGGTATCGTTTAGCCCAAGTGTGCACTTCTACTTACTTTAGTAAGATTGTATTAAAGCACTGGCACCTTTAAGGAATTGGAACCTAAGCCTTTATATACAGAAAATCCACTGCTCTGCATTGTATCAGAGGCGTCTTTGTCATTAATAGAGTTATATGTCATGGTTTTACCCAGCTTTTATTTATGAATATTATCTGACATACCCCCTAGCAGGCACGAACATGTAATATTTGTTTTATACAGATCTCGTACTCTACTGGCTGTAAGTTTACAGGGAGTGAGTATCGTTTATTGATTTTAATGAACGAATCAGCGTTACGTGCAGTATCGTTTCAACGTATTTTGCACTTTGTATTCAGTCAGGTGAATACTTTTGCACAGTGAGTGTGATTTTCTAAGCAATAATTTCTTAAATATAGAGAAGTCGTAACGTTATCAATTTTTTACATATAAAAGACTTGACATTCAGGTTGTTTAGAAACTGTTGAGTAAGTGCGATGCTTGCACTACTGATGTTTTTTAAGCTTTAAAATCTTATGACATGAGCATGCCCTGGAAGCGTTGAGATTTCAGCAAATGCAGTAATGCATAGGGATATTGTTTAATGTTCAGTACACCATGGTTTGAATTGGGATATTGATGTTTTTTACTCTTATGTACATACAATATGGTCTATCAACATTAACGTATGCTATTATTTTCAAGAGTAACAGATCCACGGTTGTGTTTTTACATATACTAGTTTCTGTACCTTTAAGTCAACATAACAGGTGACCAAAACTGACCAATGATATGTTTTGGATGGTTTTAAAAGTGTTTTCTGGTGTTTGCATAAGAGTCTGAAGAAGCCTTTGAAGCGCTGCTACCTTAAATAAATATCATGTTCGTTTTTATGAGCGTATTCTAATCTTTTGAGTATCCTACTTTCATTTTATTGCCTTTGGAGTTTCACGCTTTTGTTTGGATTGTGCTTACATTTACGTATAGCGTGAGTTCCTTGTCTCGACTGGTGTGTGTGTCTTTTGCAGATGTGTCCTATCTGTAACACATGTAATCAGTTTACCCAATTTCAGGTCATCTGCATAAAGACTGTAGAACACCTTAAGCACATGGTTGCTTATTTTTAAAATGTCTACATGACATTACGAGTGGTTATTTAAGCACATGGTTGCTTATTTTTAAAATGTTCTGAAGAAGCCTGGTATTGATTCCAGGGGAAAGCGCTTAACTAAATTTTTTCTGTGACTTCCATTGTGGGTTTCGTGTTTGTGATATCAGTCTTTTTTCACCTTGGAATAAATCAGTTTGTATTCATCGTATTCACCGTCCCTCATTTCTTGGAATTAATACAGTCGTATGGACATTGTATGATATTGTTTATTGGTCATCCTGCTGTGTTGACTTGGTTGTTTTTTGGCGTTACTTACTATATATTATATTGACCACCTTTGCGAGATCCAGGTAGGTGGTATGCACTATTTTCCCCTCTTCCATTGCCTTGGTGACTTTCTCAAGGAAATCTAGCAGGTTTAGTATTTTATTTATTTATTTTATTTTACATTTGTTAACCGGGAGAGTCCGACTGGATACAGGTCCATTTTTAGTGGAGGCCTGGGGAGAAAAGCTCCAATTACATTCATTTTTAACATTAAAAGCCATTACTTGTGATACTCATTACAGGCAGACTGACACTGTGAAACTAAGTGACACATATTGAGTAATTATGAGTAGCAGGTAAGACATTGTAAAACATTCATAATTATGAGGAGCAATACATGGAATTCATTACAGTAGCTACTAGACAAATGGATGAGCAGTTAATAATGCTCTCTTAACATGCTGGAAAACTATTCCTATCCTATAGTAATAGTAGGACTATGGGTAGACTGAGAAGGTAGCATATTTTAGTGTGGTACAGAGAAATTAGCAATATACTAGAGTGTTTTTCAGGGGTGAGAGCAAAGCCTGTTGTTCATGAAGTGAGTTTTAAAGAGTTTCTTAAATTGAGTGATGGAGTTGTTGGATGTCAAGTGGGCAAGAAAGGTGTTCCAGAGTTTAGAGATTGAGTGGCTGTAGACAAATTTTCCTGCCTCATTGCTAAATTTGGTGACCTGTAGGTGATATTGGGTGCTAGATCTTAAGTTTCTAGTATTGGTGTGAGGGTGAATTAGATGCTGTAGAGCTGGGGTTTTGTCTGAGTGGTTTAATATTTTGTGCACTAGTGAGAGCTGATTGCTTTAAAGTATTAGTGGGAGCTCTAACCAGTTAAGTTTGATGAGACACTCACAGTGATGAGTTCTATAGGATGAGCCTGTAGCAAATCTTGCTGTCTTATTGTAGCATGATTCGTTTGTTTAGATCAGTTTTGCGAAGGTTAGTGAGCACAGAGGAGGCATAGGTGTGTCCTTGCTATTGTTACTTTTGAATGGTTTGAGATATAGTATTTGTTTTGATAGAGTAGTCTGAGTTTTTTGTGAACTTTATAGTTTAGGCAATGTGTTGATCAAATCTAAGGTGGTTGTCTATTTCCACGCCTAACAACTTGGTGTGATTGGTAGGGTTAATAGTGGTATTGTTGTTGGAGGCGATAGTAAAGTTGTCAGTGCAGGAAGGGATCTGTGGGAGCTAAAGAGAAATAATTTAGTTTTGGATGGGTTAAGAATGAGCTATTGATTGGTGAACCAATTTTCGGCTAGAGAGGAGGAGTCTTGTGTTTGGAAGAGGAGGTGATCTAGTCTGGGGGCTGCACATATAATAGTTGTGTCATCTGCATATTGCACTATAGAGGCTTTGGGTGTGGTGGATGGGAGTTGGTTGTTGAACAGTGTGAATAGTAAAGGACCTAAGATGGAGCCTTGAGGGACCCCTAGGGTAACAGGAAGCAAGGAGGATATTTGGTTTTGCCACTTTACTGTTGCGGCCTACCAGATAGATAGCTCTTAAACCAAGAGGTAGAAAATGAACTGAGGTTTAAGGTGGAGAGTGAGTGAGGGAGTTTCATATGGTTGACCATATCAAAAGCTTTGGATAAATCTAAGAATGTAGCAGATATGATTAGTCCATTATTTCTGTGGTTATTTATGGTGTTAGTGAATGAGATAAGTGCAGTGGTAGTACTATGGAAAGGTCTGAAACCATGTTGCTGTATAGATAGTAGTTTGTTTTCTAGAAGATATTGCATCAGTTGTGTGTGGATTACCCTCTCAAGTATTTTTGATAAGGGGGATAGTATAGCTATAGGCCAATAGTTATTGAGTTCAAAAGAGTTACCCCCTTTGTGCATTGGTATTATATGGGATATTTTCCATAAGTGGGGTACCGTACATTCTGAGATGGATCTGTTAATTAGGATAGTGACAGGGTAGGCTATAGCTATAGCTTCATGCTAGTTGTAGATATTCAGTCGGTAGGTTGTCGGTGGCTTGCATGGTCAGTTTGAGTTTTTGGAGAAGTTTTTGAATGGTCTTGATTGATACTGAATGAAAGTTAAAGTGGGTGCTATTGTCTTTTGTTTTAGTAGGCATGAACTTCCATTGACAAAGCCAAATTGGTTTGGACCCAGTGTCTAAATGTTGCCCATGTCTTTATTATCCATGAAAATTTGTTCCATGGCTCTCCAAATTACATATTAGACTGGTCAGGGTAATTGGGCTATAGTTTCTGGTGTCGACTGATGGCCCATCTTTGTGAAGTGGAATAACTATTGCAGTCTGCCATTCTCATGATACAAAGCTTGCTTTGAGGCTATAGTTGAAAAGTTACCCAAGTGGCCCTGATAAGTCATTTTACTCCTCTCTCCCTCCCCACACCCCCTCAAGAAATACCTTCAACCATAACTACCCCAGCTATCACTAGGGAGCAGGTCATAAATGCACTCTCCTAAGTCAAGAACACTGTATTGATGGGTCCAGACAATACTCAAGGATGCCTCCGTAATAGCAGGAAACATGATCTATCAGGACAATTAA